>NC_134353.1:90127924-90302924 GCF_048569485.1 Anomaloglossus baeobatrachus
TTGTATACCGGTCCGGTACGCCGGGTCACCACCCGTCCACGGTCCTTACGGCAGACTCCAATCGGCCTCCACTGCAGACGGTCACCACATCCTGCCAACCTTGCTGTCCTGTCCGGGCCACACACCCGGACCAACTTCAGGCTCTTTGCTGTCACTTTTCTCCTCTCTACTACTTTCCTCCTTCCACTTCCTTAGCTTAACTCTCACTGCCTGTGTTTTCCCTCCTCCTCGGTGGGTGGAGACCAACCGCCTGGCTCCACACCCTGGTGTGGACAACAGCCCCTGGGGAAGGCAACAAGGATTTTGTGTTTTGACTATGATATGCCTGCAGGGAGTGTGGGGTGTTTAAGTGTTGTGCTCTGTGGCCCCTGGCTTGTCCAGGGCGACACAGAAGCACTGCAGCACTGCCTCGGCGAAGCGGCAACAGGCAGTGCTGAAGCTAATCTGCATAGGTGACAAACCCCACAATGCAGAAGAGGTGTGGACAGCTCTGAAACAGCAGGCAGATCACTGGCTCACAACTCTGAACCTAAAGCCAGGAAAGGTCGTGTGTGACAATGGCCGGAACCTGGTGGCGGCTTTGAGGCGAGGCCAGCTGACACATGTTCCATGCGTGGCCCATGTGCTCAACCTCGTGGTTCAGCGGTTTCTAAAGTCATACTCAGAGCTGTCTGATCTGCTGGTAAAAGTTCGCCGCCTGTCTGCACATTTTCGAAAGTCACCTACTGCTTCAGCCGGCCTTGCCGGCTTAAGACGCCGTTTGCATCTTCCGGCACACAGACTGGTGTGTGATGTCCCCACGCGTTGGAATTCAACTCTGCACAAGTTGGTCAGGATATGTGAGCAGAAGAGGGCAGTTGTTGAGTACCTGCATCACCTAAGCCGTCGGGAAATGGGTCAAACTCCACACATAACACCTGAGGAGTGGAGATGGATGTCCGACCTATGCACCATCCGCCAAAACTTTGAGGACTCCACCAAGATGGTGAGCGGCGATGACGACATTATTAGTGTCACCATACTGCTTCTCTGCCTTCTAAAATGGTCTCTGCTCAAAAAACAACCATGATGCATTGCAGGCGGAGCGCGATGAGTTTGAGCAAGAAACAGTAGTGGGTGTGGGTGATGATAACACACAGCCCAGCCTCGTCTCATCACAACGTGCAGTGGAGGACTATGACGAGGAGGAGGATGAAGACATGGAGCAACTCTCTGGCCAAATTGAGGATATGACATGCAGTCATATCCTCGGTTCAGCGTGGCTGGCCAGAGGACAGGGTAGATGATGAGGAGGAGGAGGAGGAGGACAGCATGTTCAGTCATCGTGTTGGTCAGGATACTGAAGTGATGGCTGTTAAGAGTCTGGCACACATGGCTGACTTTATGGTAAGCTGCCTGTCTCGTGACCCTCGCGTTAAGAACATCTTGGCCGACAATCATTACTGGTTGGTAACACTGTTAGACCCACGCTAAAAGGAGAACTTTATGTCTCTTATTCCCGAGGCGGAGAGGTCAGGCAAAATGCAGCAGTTCCAGAAGGCCATAGTCACGGAAGTAGGCAAAGCATTCCCCTCACAAAACGCTAGCGGCATAGGTCAGGAATCACTGGACAACCAAGGCGTACAGCCGAGAGGGGCACAAGTCCAATCCGCCAGAGGTAGGGGAACAGTCTTTAAGATGTGGGACAGTTTTCTCAGCCCCTCACATACCACAGCCCCTGAGGTGAGGGGTAGTGACACAAGAAATCCTAAGTTTGGCCAGATGCTCAAGGAGTACCTTGCAGATCAAACAACTGTACTCCGACATTCCTCTGTGCCTTACAATTAATGTGTATCCAAGCTGGACACGTGGCATGAATTGGCTCTCTACGCCTTGGAAGTCCTGGCCTGCCCTGCCGCTAGCGTTTTGTCAGAGCGTGTTTTTAGTGCCGCAGGTGGAATCATTACAGATAAACGCACCCGCCTGTCAACTGTAAATGCTGACAGGCTGACTCTGATCAAGATGAACAAGGGTTGGATTTGGCCAGACTTCACCACACACACCAACAGCAAATTACAGCGGAATTTAAAGTTTGTAACGGGAATTTGCCATGTACCTCCACTCACCCATGGTAACACACTTCTGGACTTTGGCTAATCGCTGGACTGCTCCTCCTTCTCCTCATGCGCCATCATGGTGACCGTTACAATAGTTAAGCCGTTGTTTCAGGTATACCCCCAGTGGTAAATTTTTTCGCCCATTCTTTCTGAATGGGCATTACAACGACAGGAGACCCGCTCCTTTGCAATGGGAACAATGTTTTGAGGCCCTCATGCACATCTCTATCCAGGGACAATGTGGAGCCTCCCAATTTTTGGCTGCCCTGCCTAAGGGCTATACTACAATAGACCCACTTCCTTACAATGGGCACTTCATGTTTACAGGCCATCATGCACGTCTCTATCCAGGGACAATATGGAGCCTGACGCTGCCACCGACTGCCACACACATGCTGTTTTTAAATGCAAGCACGGACGCAATAAGAACCTAACTGGTTTTTAGGAGCGACAATTACTGAGAAGTCTGACACTATCAGACACTGCTGACTGACGTGTATTATACACTAGACTTGTGCGTTATATAATAGTTTGTGCAAAACGCGCACCTGTACGCTGCCACCGACAGACACACACGTGCTGTTTTTAAATGCAAGCACGGACGCAATAAGAACCTAACTGGTTTTTAGGAGCGACAATTACTGAGAAGTCTGACACTATCAGACACTGCTGACTGACGTGTATTATACACTAGACTTGTGCGTTATATAATTGTTTGTGCAAAACGCGCACCTGTACGCTGCCACCGACAGACACACACGTGCTGTTTTTAAATGCAAGCACGGACGCAATAAGAACCTAACTGGTTTTTAGGAGCGACAATTACTGAGAAGTCTGACACTATCAGACACTGCTGACTGACGTGTATTATACACTAGACTTGTGCGTTATATAATAGTTTGTGCAAAACACGCACCTGTACGCTGCCACCGACAGACACACACGTGCTGTTTTTAAATGCAAGCACGGACGCAATAAGAACCTAACTGGTTTTTAGGAGCGACAATTACTGAGAAGTCTGACACTATCAGACACTGCTGACTGACGTGTATTATACACTAGACTTGTGCGTTATATAATAGTTTGTGCAAAACGCGCACCTGTACGCTGCCACCGACAGACACACACGTGCTGTTTTTAAATGCAAGCACGGACGCAATAAGAACCTAACTGGTTTTTAGGAGCGACAATTATTGAGAAGTCTGACACTATCAGACACTGCTGACTGACGTGTATTATACACTAGACTTGTGCGTTATATAATAGTTTGTGCAAAACGCGCACCTGTACGCTGCCACCGACAGACACACACGTGCTGTTTTTAAATGCAAGCACGGACGCAATAAGAACCTAACTGGTTTTTAGGAGCGACAATTACTGAGAAGTCTGACACTATCAGACACTGCTGACTGACGTGTATTATACACTAGACTTGTGCGTTATATAATTGTTTGTGCAAAACGCGCACCTGTACGCTGCCACCGACAGACACACACGTGCTGTTTTTAAATGCAAGCACGGACGCAATAAGAACCTAACTGGTTTTTAGGAGCGACAATTACTGAGAAGTCTGACACTATCAGACACTGCTGACTGACGTGTATTATACACTAGACTTGTGCGTTATATAATAGTTTGTGCAAAACGCGCACCTGTACGCTGCCACCGACAGACACACACGTGCTGTTTTTAAATGCAAGCACGGACGCAATAAGAACCTAACTGGTTTTTAGGAGCGACAATTACTGAGAAGTCTGACACTATCAGACACTGCTGACTGACGTGTATTATACACTAGACTTGTGCGTTATATAATAGTTTGTGCAAAACGCGCACCTGTACGCTGCCACCGACAGACACACACGTGCTGTTTTTAAATGCAAGCACGGACGCAATAAGAACCTAACTGGTTTTTAGGAGCGACAATTACTGAGAAGTCTGACACTATCAGACACTGCTGACTGACGTGTATTATACACTAGACTTGTGCGTTATATAATAGTTTGTGCAAAACGCGCACCTGTACGCTGCCACCGACAGACACACACGTGCTGTTTTTAAATGCAAGCACGGACACAATAAGAACCTAACTGGTTTTTAGGAGCGACAATTACTGAGAAGTCTGACACTATCAGACACTGCTGACTGACGTGTATTATACACTAGACTTGTGCGTTATATAATTGTTTGTGCAAAACGCGCACCTGTACGCTGCCACCGACAGACACACACGTGCTGTTTTTAAATGCAAGCACGGACGCAATAAGAACCTAACTGGTTTTTAGGAGCGACAATTACTGAGAAGTCTGACACTATCTGGACTGTTTTACACTGTGTACACCAGCCCCAGATATGATGAAGGCTGGTATACGGTCACCACTAGGAATGGCTATATACCCTGCCTGCCTGCCTGCCTGCCTGTATACTGCTACAATAGTCCTGACAAGGACTCTTCTGGTCACTAGCCTGTATTCCGACCTGGCTATACCCTGCCTGTATATAGCAACAATAGTCCTGAGAAGGACTCTGCTACTGTACTCCGACCTGGCTATACCCTGCCTGCCTGTATACAACTAGAATAGTCCTGAGAAGGACTTCTGGTCACACTGTTTGCAGCCCTGCTCCGAACTAACTATAAAGGGCCGCAAAGCTTTCCCTGAATCAGCGACACTCTCCCTGCACTGACTGTCTGGATAGCTGTGAGCAGAGCACAACGCGCCGGCCGGTATAAAGGCTCGGTCACGCTGTGCAGGCCGGCCAATCACTGCAATTCCACAACTAACAGGGCTGTGGCATTGCAGTGGTCTGCCAGCCAATCCCTGCATGAGGGCTGGCTCTCAAAAGAGCGCCAACATGCAGAAATGAAGACCACGAGTACAGCACGAGTATCGCGAGATTACTCGGTCCCCGCCGAGTAGACCGAGTACAGTGATACTCGTGCGAGTGTCGCGGGCGGGGAGGAGGGTGTCAGCACACCGCGCTCACCCCTTCTGCTCGGGTCCGGCAGTTGCTCCTGGTGGCTCGAGCTGCGGGCCGGATCCCGGGGTGTCTCGAGCGACACTCCTCGCCCGTGAGTGAAAGGGGGGTGTTTGTTGGGGTTATAGTTCGTGACGCCACCCACGGTTGTGGTGATGGCACCACCGCTGCTCAGTGTGGGGGTCCCGGGGATGGTGATGGGAGCAGCCAGGTGTTGTGTTGCCCCTCCGTGGGTAGGGGTTGGTGATCCCGGGGCCCGGTGAAGAGATGTGAAGTGTAGGGCCTGGAGGGCGCAGGGACGCGGGGGCAGCGCTGTGCCTTGCGGCACTGTGGTACTCACTCAGCCTGAGACACGGACACAGTTTGTACGGTAAACCAACGGCTGGTAGGACGGTCCCACAGACGGTTGCACCTGCACTCCCGGTAGGTGACAGTGACGTCTCTCTTCCTTGCACCTGTTTGACTGATGGTAGCGGTGGATTCCCTCCGGTTACCCGCTCCCCGACTGCAATCTGGGCCGGAGGAGCTCTACACTTTGCCCGCAGGCGCTGGCCCTGGGGAAACTGGTGCCTTGGCGGTGGCGGTGTCTCCCCGGTAATGGTCGGGCTGTTGCCGTCAATCGGGACTTTGTTGCTGGGGGATCTGCGTCCCCTTCACTGACGGATTCGGCAAATTGGGCGACTCCTAGCCTTGCCGGGGTCCGAGAGGCCCCTGCCCTGGTGCTGACTGTCCTTCGGAACACTGCTCCAGACCACCGGGCACACAGCCAACGGGGTCCTTCCAGGAACTTCCAAACGGTCCCCCTCCGGACAGTCACCGCCGTCGCTGACCTTGCTGTTCTAGCCCTACACACAGCTGGGCTCTCAGGCTTTGCACTCCCTCTGCGCTGTCACCACTTCTTGCTTTCCTCCTTTACTCCTTTTCTTTCCTCTACTTTCACTTCTCTGTTGTTTACTCTAGCCCTTCACTGGACTTCGCTCTTCCCCTGCCCGGGGCTATCTGCCTGGTAACTTCCTGCCTCCAGAGTTGTGAGCTCCTTGGTGGGCGGAGCCAACCGCCTGGCCCACCCCCTGGTGTGCATCAACAAACTCTTGGAGGAAGGCAACAAGGATTTCTGGTTAGCAGATGTGCCTACCTGGAGTGTGGGGTGTAGTGGTGTTGTTATCTGTGTCCCCTGGCTTGCCCAGGGCGACACACGAGTACCGAGTAGTAACAAGCATGCTCGCTCATCACTAGTAGTGACACAAGAAATCCTAAGTTTGGCCAGATGCTCAAGGAGTACCTTGCAGATCAAACAACTGTACTCCGACATTCCTCTGTGCCTTACAATTAATGTGTATCCAAGCTGGACACGTGGCATGAATTGGCTCTCTACGCCTTGGAAGTCCTGGCCTGCCCTGCCGCTAGCGTTTTGTCAGAGCGTGTTTTTAGTGCCGCAGGTGGAATCATTACAGATAAACGCACCCGCCTGTCAACTGTAAATGCTGACAGGCTGACTCTGATCAAGATGAACAAGGGTTGGATTTGGCCAGACTTCACCACACACACCAACAGCAAATTACAGCGGAATTTAAAGTTTGTAACGGGAATTTGCCATGTACCTCCACTCACCCATGGTAACACACTTCTGGACTTTGGATAATCGCTGGACTGCTCCTCCTTCTCCTCATGCGCCATCATGGTGACCGTTACAATAGTTAAGCCGTTGTTTCAGGTATACCCCCAGTGGTAAATTTTGTCGCCCATTCTTTCTGAATGGGCATTACAACGACAGGAGACCCGCTCCTTTGCAATGGGAACAATGTTTTGCCTACCTGGAGTGTGGGGTGTAGTGGTGTTGTTATCTGTGTCCCCTGGCTTGCCCAGGGCGACACATTCCCCCTTAGCAAAATGCAGACCGTCCGCGGGCTGCCGTCCTACACCGGTTTTATTTTTCTGTAAAAAGGGGATAACAGGGTTAAACAACATGCATGACATTTTTAATCAACTCTTCCCAAGACGGGAGGCACATTTTACTTTTAACGTTTCAACGGTGTACGGTTACGGTTTCCGCTCTCTCCCACCCAAGCAACCTGGCCCTGATGCTGCCCCTAAAACCCAGGCAGCACCCCTTGACCCACAGTCCAGCACAAGTCACCCGAGCGGGATCTGTCCTTCCCTCCAGAGGGTAGCCACCGGTTCCTTTGGTGGCTGGGCCCTGGCCTGCTCTGCTCAGGGCCCTCCCTCCAACCTGCCTCTCCGGAGGCGGCATTGCGGAAACGGTAACGGTACCCAACATATTTACAAGCCACTAACGTTTGTGGTTGCCCTGCAGAGTTCACGGGCTTGTCCATGGATAGTTCCCATGCATTTTTAAACTTTTAACGGTCCCCACGGGGACAACGGTGCCGGCTCCAGCCGGTTGCAAATCACAGCTGACAATCAGGTGAAAACTCGGTTCAATCAGTGTTTTTCATTTTTCAAAACTTTCAACAAACTTTCAAACAACACACAACACTCTTTTACATTTGCGGGCCCCTCTTACTCATAGAACGGTCTCCCTGTACCTAAGTGGGGGTCTACCTAGGTTGGAACGGGTGGACCTTCGGGGCCCGGTGTCAGTGGTGCTAGACAGTGGGGTAGAGGGAACAATCGGTTCCTCCTCCCTGCTATAGTGTGGGGCAGGCGGAGGTGCAGGGGAGCTGGGTACCGGTTCATCCCTGGGCACTGGCACTGGTTCTGGCTCACGGTTAACCGCTTCCACTACTTCTTCATCCACGGGTTGTGGGAACAGTATCACTGGAAGTATCACCGCGCCGTTCTGTGTAGGCCAGTTTGCTGGGAAGTCACCCATTACAGTGTGGATTACCTCTGCTGCCTTTTCCACTGGTGGAGGAACCGGTACTTCAGCCTCTGCTTTTAACGCTGGGGGACATTTCTTTAGATGGTCCCGAGAAACTGTGGCCAGGGTGCCCCCTTGGTCACGACTGATCTGGTAGGTCTTCCCATTGTCCCACTCGGTGGGTTGTACGACGTAAGGGACTTGCTCCCACTGGTCATCCAGTTTGTGGGCTTTTCTCTTCCGTTTCAGCACCACATCTCCTGGCTGGAAAGGACCTGCAGGCGCCTTCTGGTTGAACCGGTGCTCTTGCTGTTCTCGACTTCGACTGAGGTTTTTCTCCACATACTCCTGGATTTGCCGGTACTGGGCCCTCCTCCGACTTTCCCACTCTGCCGTTGAAGGGAGTGCTTCCGGAGCCTCCAACCCCATCTCCAGATCCACCGGCAGGCGGCCAGGCCGGGCCCTCATCAGATACGCTGGGGTGCACTTCGTTGAGCTGGATGGGATATTATTGTACATGTCGACCAAGTCGGGTAACTTTTCCGGCCACATGTTCCGTTCTTCCAGCGGTAGCGTCTTGAGGAGCCCCAGGACCAAGTGATTCATTTTCTCGCACATGCCGTTGGTTTGGGCGTGGTACGGAGTGGTCCGGATCTTCTTGCAGCCGTACAACTGGCAGAATTCGTGAAACACTTCTGCTTCAAAAGCCGGGCCTTCGTCAGTCAGCACCTTCTCGGGGTACCCATGGGGTCGGCAAAAATAGGCCTGGAACGCTCGGGCAGCGGTTCGACCAGTCAAGTCCTTAACGGGGACTACCACCATGAATCTTGAGTAGTGGTCTACCATGGTCAACGCGTAGGTGTACCCACTTCGGCTAGGGGTGAGTTTGACATGGTCCAGGGCGACCAGCTCCAGCGGCTGATGGGTGACTATGGGATGTAACGGTGCCCTCTGGCTAGTCTCGTCCTTTCTCCTCAGTGTACAAGGACCGCACTCTCGGCACCAGGCTTCCACCGATTCACGCATCCCACTCCAGTAGAACCGCTCCCTCAACAGCATCTCCAGCTTCTTCCACCCGAAGTGGCCAGCACCATCATGGTATGCCCGCAGAACGGTAGAAACCTCAGCTTGAGGAACGATCAACTGGCATATTTTCTCATGGGTCTTTGGGTTGATCAGCTCACGGTACAGCCTCCCTTGGTGTAGGTAGAGCCGTTTTCGTTCTTTCCACAAGCGTTGGGCTTCGGCTGGAGCGGCAGGGTCTATTCCCATAGCACCTTGTTCCACCAGGGTCTTGACAAGGCGGACAGCCGGTGCTTGGTCCTGGGCGTCTTGCCACTCTTGACTGGGCCGCGGGTCCAGGTCCGCCCGTTGCTGACATACTTGTACCCTCTCAGTAGGCGGCTGGTGAAACGCAGGCAACTCAATCTCCTCGAGGTCGTCATCCTCACACCCCTCTTCTG
Source organism: Anomaloglossus baeobatrachus (assembly GCF_048569485.1). Taxonomy (NCBI): domain Eukaryota; kingdom Metazoa; phylum Chordata; class Amphibia; order Anura; family Aromobatidae; genus Anomaloglossus; species Anomaloglossus baeobatrachus. The sequence continues at coordinate 90,137,281 of NC_134353.1, forward strand.
ACAAATGGGGCATCCGGGAGAGTGCATCTGCATTGATGTTGACACGACCAGCTCGGTACTTTATGGTGAAATCATAGTTGGCTAACCGGGCTACCCACCGCTGCTCCAGCGCGCCCAACTTGGCCGTGTCCAGGTGAGTTAGCGGATTGTTGTCCGTAAACGCGGTGAATTTTGCCGCCGCCAGGTAGTGGCGGAACCGCTCTGTGATAGCCCACACCAACGCCAATAGCTCGAGCTTGAAGGAGCTATAGTTCTCAGGGTTCCTTTCGGTCGGCCGGAGTTTTCGGCTGGCGTAGGCAATCACCTTCTCCTTCCCATCCTGGACCTGGGACAAGACCGCTCCTAGCCCCACGTTACTGGCGTCCGTGTGGAGGATGAACGGGCGCCCATAGTCAGGGTACGCCAAGACCTCTTCTCCGGTCAAGGCCGCCTTCAACTGGCCAAAGGACTCCTCATGCTTGTCCTCCCACAACAGTGGGGCTCCAATAGGTCTACCACCTTTGGTCTGTCCCACGAGGAGATCTTGCATGGGGGCAGCCATCTTCGTGTACCCCTTTATAAAGCGCCGATAGTACCCCACCAGACCCAGGAACTGCCTTACTTCCCTCACTGTGGTTGGTCTCGGCCAGCTCTGGATGGCAGTGATCTTCTCAGGGTCGGGGGCGACACCATCCGCACTCACCACGTGTCCTAGATACTGCACCCTGGGTTTCAGCAGATGGTACTTCGAGGGCTTCAACTTCATCCCGAACTTGGCAAGGGACGCGAACACCTCGGCCAGGTGCTCCAGATGGGCCTCATACGTCTGGGAATAAACAATCACATCATCCAAATACAGCAGGACGGTCTCGAAGTTTAAATGTCCCAGACAGCACTCCATCAACCGTTGGAAAGTCCCGGGGGCATTGCACAGCCCAAACGGCATGCTATTGAATTCGCATAGCCCCATCGGAGTGGTGAAGGCGGTCTTCTCCCGGTCCTCGGGGGCCACGGCCACTTGCCAGTATCCGCTGGTGAGGTCAAGGGTCGAGAAGTAGTTTGCAGTTCTCAGTGCAGCCAAAAATTCTTCAATACGAGGCAATGGATAGGCATCTTTATGGGTTATCTGGTTGATCTTCCGGTAGTCCACACACATCCGCATGGTACCATCCTTCTTCTTGACCAGTACCAACGGAGCGGCCCAGGGACTACAACTGTCCCGAATAACCCCTGCCTCCTTCATATTCTTCAACATATCCTTGGCACACTGATAATGTGCAGGGGGAATAGGTCTGTACCTCTCTTTGATAGGGGAATGTTCACCCGTGGGAATGTGGTGTTGGACCCCCTTGATCTGCCCAAAGTCTAGGGGGTGCTTACTGAAAACCTGTTCGTACTCCTGCACTACCCTGTGTACCCCTGCCCTGTGATGTGTAGGGGTATCATCAGTGCCCACATGTAGCTGTTGGTGCCACTCCTTGGTGTCCCCCTGGGGTGGGGAAGTGCTGGTGGTAGGTGGGAGTGTGGATGGACGGGCTTCCTGGATAGTGTGAGGGTCCAGGGTGAGCAGCTTGGCAATGGTGGCATACCGGGGGAGCCTGACTTCTTCCTCCCCGCAGTTCAACACTCTTACAGGCACTCTCCCTTTCTTCACATCTACCACCCCTCGGGCGGCCACTACAGTGGGCCAGTGCTCGGAAGGCATGGGCTCCATCATCGCAGGGTAGTCACGCCCCTGAGGCCCTACTGCTGCCCTACACCAGATCATCATCTCACTCCTAGGGGGCACAGTCAATGGAGCAACATCCATCACTCGCACTCCACCAATCTCCCCTCCGGTTGAGCTTACATGCTGGCGGTACATCAGGGCGCGGATCTCACGCTGCACAGCCCTCTGCCGGCTCCCCGCCGCCGTGGCGGCTAGCTGCTGCAAAAGGTTCAGCACATCAGCCATGCAGTGTTCCATCACATTGGTTCCCAACACTATTTTCGGGTTATGATCACTAGGCTCATTCATGATCACAATCATACCCTGGTGTTGCAGTTCAGCTTGCCCCACTGTCATAGCCACCTCTTTATACCCCACCTGGGTCAATGGAAGTCCATTAGCGGCAATCAAATTTATACTATTGTCTGGAGGCGCCAGCTCGTCTGTGGCCCAATATCGCTGATACAATGTGTACGGTATGGTAGTTACCTGTGATCCAGTGTCCAAGAGAGCCATCACGGGTATGCCGTCCACAGCCACAGGGATGATAGGGCGGGCCCCGACGTATCGGTCTCGCCAGTCCGGGGGGCCACGGTGTTCTACTCCTGAGGATTGGCCCGGGGCCCCAGGGGTTGCTCGTTTAACGGGCACTGTCGGTAAACATGGCCCGGCTTACGGCACTTGTAGCAGATTGGAGGTCTGCTCTGCGGGTTGTTAGCGCTTCTCTGCTGCATCCAGGGAACATCTTCGGGACTGTCAGCAAGCTGTATCTGCGCTGGGGGCTGAGATCTGGTCAGAGGTTGAAGCGCAGCAAGGATTTTGGCAAGGTCTCCGTCCAGGCGACGGACCTGGGCTGCCAGTTCTTCCACTGTGCTGCTCGAGGCTGCGGGTAGTAGGGAGGTTGGTTTGGCTGGGGCCGCCACAACGGGAGCTGTCTCGACGGGCCACAGGACGGGTTCCAGAGCTTCAGCAGCTGGGGGCTGTAGTGCTTTGATAGCCAGCTCCTTTAACACAGCGAAGTCCACATCAGGGTGTTCCAGGGCCCACAGCCGGAGTTGTTTACGATCCTCAGGGGACCTCATCCCCTGCGCAAATTGCTCCACTAACATCTTATTGCTATCCGCCTCATTAATAGAGTTCACCCGCTTCAGCGTGCGAAGGGCGGTCTGCAGACGTAGAGCATAGTCCCGAATGCTATCCCCAGCTCGTTGCCGGCACTGGTAAAACTGCATCCTCAGCTCAGCTTCAGTCCGGGTCTCGAAGGCAGTCTGTAGCTTCTCGAAGATGGTGGCTACAGAGAGCCGGTCCCCCTCGGCCCAGGTCTCCGCTTCCTGCTCCGCCGCACCGGTTAGCTGGCCTAGCACTATCGCTGCACGTTGCTTATCAGTCAGGGGGTACAGCTCTAGCAACGGGTTAAGCTTTTTCCGGAAGGCCTGCAAGGCATCCGGTTTCCCGTCATACTGCGGTAGCCAGGCAGCTCCGGGCGCATAGGGCAAGGAAAACGGCATGACCTGAGCAAGCGCGGGGGCCGCGGCACCTCCCGCCAGTACGGCCGGGACCTGGGCAGGCCCATTCCCATCCGCGGGTGCCGCTGCGGCTGCGACCACCGCTCCCCCAGCGGCTTCGTCGGGCGCAGACATCTTGTTTCCGTCCCCCTTAGCTCTTTCCGGCCCCTCCTCTCTCGGGGCGGGGTTTTGGCCTTCGCGCCTCTACTGCTCGAGAAGACGCTCGAGCGGGAACTTTTCGCGCCAAAGATGGCGGCTTCTGAAATTTTTCTGCCGGATACCTCCGGCGGTAACAAGGCGCACCTCTACCTGACGGCAGAGCGGTAAGATCCTGTTCGTGACGCCAAGTTGTCGCGGGCGGGGAGGAGGGTGTCAGCACACCGCGCTCACCCCTTCTGCTCGGGTCCGGCAGTTGCTCCTGGTGGCTCGAGCTGCGGGCCGGATCCCGGGGTGTCTCGAGCGACACTCCTCGCCCGTGAGTGAAAGGGGGGTGTTTGTTGGGGTTATAGTTCGTGACGCCACCCACGGTTGTGGTGATGGCACCACCGCTGCTCAGTGTGGGGGTCCCGGGGATGGTGATGGGAGCAGCCAGGTGTTGTGTTGCCCCTCCGTGGGTAGGGGTTGGTGATCCCGGGGCCCGGTGAAGAGATGTGAAGTGTAGGGCCTGGAGGGCGCAGGGACGCGGGGGCAGCGCTGTGCCTTGCGGCACTGTGGTACTCACTCAGCCTGAGACACGGACACAGTTTGTACGGTAAACCAACGGCTGGTAGGACGGTCCCACAGACGGTTGCACCTGCACTCCCGGTAGGTGACGGTGACGTCTCTCTTCCTTGCACCTGTTTGACTGATGGTAGCGGTGGATTCCCTCCGGTTACCCGCTCCCCGACTGCAATCTGGGCCGGAGGAGCTCTACACTTTGCCCGCAGGCGCTGGCCCTGGGGAAACTGGTGCCTTGGCGGTGGCGGTGTCTCCCCGGTAATGGTCGGGCTGTTGCCGTCAATCGGGACTTTGTTGCTGGGGGATCTGCGTCCCCTTCACTGACGGATTCGGCAAATTGGGCGACTCCTAGCCTTGCCGGGGTCCGAGAGGCCCCTGCCCTGGTGCTGACTGTCCTTCGGAACACTGCTCCAGACCACCGGGCACACAGCCAACGGGGTCCTTCCAGGAACTTCCAAACGGTCCCCCTCCGGACAGTCACCGCCGTCGCTGACCTTGCTGTTCTAGCCCTACACACAGCTGGGCTCTCAGGCTTTGCACTCCCTCTGCGCTGTCACCACTTCTTGCTTTCCTCCTTTACTCCTTTTCTTTCCTCTACTTTCACTTCTCTGTTGTTTACTCTAGCCCTTCACTGGACTTCGCTCTTCCCCTGCCCGGGGCTATCTGCCTGGTAACTTCCTGCCTCCAGAGTTGTGAGCTCCTTGGTGGGCGGAGCCAACCGCCTGGCCCACCCCCTGGTGTGCATCAACAAACTCTTGGAGGAAGGCAACAAGGATTTCTGGTTAGCAGATGTGCCTACCTGGAGTGTGGGGTGTAGTGGTGTTGTTATCTGTGTCCCCTGGCTTGCCCAGGGCGACACACGAGTACCGAGTAGTAACAAGCATGCTCGCTCATCACTAGTAGTGACACAAGAAATCCTAAGTTTGGCCAGATGCTCAAGGAGTACCTTGCAGATCAAACAACTGTACTCCGACATTCCTCTGTGCCTTACAATTAATGTGTATCCAAGCTGGACACGTGGCATGAATTGGCTCTCTACGCCTTGGAAGTCCTGGCCTGCCCTGCCGCTAGCGTTTTGTCAGAGCGTGTTTTTAGTGCCGCAGGTGGAATCATTACAGATAAACGCACCCGCCTGTCAACTGTAAATGCTGACAGGCTGACTCTGATCAAGATGAACAAGGGTTGGATTTGGCCAGACTTCACCACACACACCAACAGCAAATTACAGCGGAATTTAAAGTTTGTAACGGGAATTTGCCATGTACCTCCACTCACCCATGGTAACACACTTCTGGACTTTGGATAATCGCTGGACTGCTCCTCCTTCTCCTCATGCGCCATCATGGTGACCGTTACAATAGTTAAGCCGTTGTTTCAGGTATACCCCCAGTGGTAAATTTTGTCGCCCATTCTTTCTGAATGGGCATTACAACGACAGGAGACCCGCTCCTTTGCAATGGGAACAATGTTTTGAGGCCCTCATGCACATCTCTATCCAGGGACAATGTGGAGCCTCCCAATTTTTGGCTGCCCTGCCTAAGGGCTATACTACAATAGACCCACTTCCTTACAATGGGCACTTCATGTTTACAGGCCCTCATGCACGTCTCTATCCAGGGACAATATGGAGCCTGACGCTGCCACCGACTGCCACACACATGCTGTTTTTAAATGCAAGCACGGACGCAATAAGAACCTAACTGGTTTTTAGGAGCGACAATTACTGAGAAGTCTGACACTATCAGACACTGCTGACTGACGTGTATTATACACTAGACTTGTGCGTTATATAATTGTTTGTGCAAAACGCGCACCTGTACGCTGCCACCGACAGACACACACGTGCTGTTTTTAAATGCAAGCACGGACGCAATAAGAACCTAACTGGTTTTTAGGAGCGACAATTACTGAGAAGTCTGACACTATCAGACACTGCTGACTGACGTGTATTATACACTAGACTTGTGCGTTATATAATAGTTTGTGCAAAACGCGCACCTGTACGCTGCCACCGACAGACACACACGTGCTGTTTTTAAATGCAAGCACGGACGCAATAAGAACCTAACTGGTTTTTAGGAGCGACAATTACTGAGAAGTCTGACACTATCAGACACTGCTGACTGACGTGTATTATACACTAGACTTGTGCGTTATATAATTGTTTGTGCAAAACGCGCACCTGTACGCTGCCACCGACAGACACACACGTGCTGTTTTTAAATGCAAGCACGGACGCAATAAGAACCTAACTGGTTTTTAGGAGCGACAATTACTGAGAAGTCTGACACTATCAGACACTGCTGACTGACGTGTATTATACACTAGACTTGTGCGTTATATAATTGTTTGTGCAAAACGCGCACCTGTACGCTGCCACCGACAGACACACACGTGCTGTTTTTAAATGCAAGCACGGACGCAATAAGAACCTAACTGGTTTTTAGGAGCGACAATTACTGAGAAGTCTGACACTATCAGACACTGCTGACTGACGTGTATTATACACTAGACTTGTGCGTTATATAATAGTTTGTGCAAAACGCGTACCTGTCCGCTGCCACCGACAGGCACACACGTGCGGTTTTTAAATGCAAGCACGGACGCAATAAGAACCTAACTGGTTTTTAGGAGCGACAATTACTGAGAAGTCTGACACTATCTGGACTGTTTTACACTGTGTACACCAGCCCCAGATATGATGAAGGCTGGTATACGGTCACCACTAGGAATGGCTATATACCCTGCCTGCCTGCCTGCCTGCCTGTATACTGCTACAATAGTCCTGACAAGGACTCTTCTGGTCACTAGCCTGTATTCCGACCTGGCTATACCCTGCCTGTATATAGCAACAATAGTCCTGAGAAGGACTCTGCTACTGTACGCCGACCTGGCTATACCCTGCCTGCCTGTATACAACTAGAATAGTCCTGAGAAGGACTTTTGGTCACACTGTTTGCAGCCCTGCAACTGAAAAAGCTATAAAGGGCCGCAAAGCTTTCCCTGAATCAGCGACACTCTCCCTGCACTGACTGTCTGGATAGCTGTGAGCAGAGCACAGCGCGCCGGCCGGTATAAAGGCTCGGTCACGCTGTGCAGGCCGGCCAATCACTGCAATTCCACAACTAACAGGGCTGTGGCATTGCAGTGGTCTGCCAGCCAATCCCTGCATGAGGGCTGGCTCTCAAAAGAGCGCCAACATGCAGAAATGCCGAGCAGCCCGAGTACAGCGATACTCGTGCGAGTACCGAGTAGTTACAAGCATGCTCGCTCATCACTACTGTAGACCCATTGATCAGCCAGGAAAACAGTATTTGCTTCACTTCCAATCCCAATCAAAATATGTCAGCAGCGCCATCAGCTCAGAACTTAGAGAAACCAGTGGGACTCAGCTACACCCATTTACTGTTTGAAAAAGTCTCCCAAGAAATGGTCTTTATGGAAGAATTGCATAAAAAAAAAAAAAGTTTGATATGATGGATAGGTATCTAATATCTATCCATCATGAAGTACCATCAAAAAGGTGTCAAGGTCTTCTATCTGTTGCAAAGTTTAGTGACAGTTTCTAAATCAGAATCTCACTTTACTTTGTGAGACTCTGCTGATTAAATAGATTTACTTTTCTTTGTGGAGGAGAGGGCTAATTTCAGTTTACCTTCCAGTAGCTTCTGGCTCCTTGGCAGGTGTTTCCAGTTTGGATCACTCCAAGGTCCTATATATACCCTCTACATCCAGCAGAAGGTGCTGGTTATTTTCAATCATTTGGAAGCTTGGCTAGGAGGTGTAAGTAGCTAGAGAGATCCTCTCTCCATTGTGCTTTATGGCTGCAGCATTAGGGCAGGCTGCTGCAGCTCATGCTGTTCTTGTTATGATATGGACGTTACCCAGTAGTCTGTTTACTTCCTCCCTTTTATGTTGTATCCCCTTGTTCACTTTTAGTGGCTCCTTTGTGTGTGGTTGCCATGTGTATAAGTTGTCATTCTTACCCCTGTTAGTCTTTATTTGTCAGTGGGGTTGTTGACTTCTGTTCTTGCCCCTTCCCCCTGGGTTTTGGGTTGTGGAGGGGGGTCTTACCATCAGGGACAAAGACAGGAGATAGGGACAGGTTGGGGGCCCGGACCTCCCTACCTTCAAGGGTACCTCCGGGTGTGAGGGTGAGCTCAGGGGCCCCAGCCTTGGGGCCAGTATAGGTTTTCCCGTGTTTCCCAGTCACCTATGACAAAAGGTGATTGATTGTCACCAAATTTGTTCTGTAGCAATGCAATGACCCTAAACATAGAGCCAATGTAATTAAGAACTATCTTCAATGTAAAGAAGAACATTGAGTCCTAGAAGTGATGATATGGTCCCCAGCGAGCCCTGATCTCAATATCATTAAGTCTTTCTATAAATACAGTATATAAAGAGACAGAAGATTTTTGCGCAAACCTATATCTACAGAATATCTGTGGTTAGTTCTCCAAGATGTTTAGAGTAACCTCCCTGCCAAGTTCTTTTTAAATATTGTTGCAAATGCTAGTGACTAAACGCTGCAAAGGGTTGTGGTCACCAAATTTTTATTTGACTTAGACTTATATTTTTTTATTTTGCATTTTATTAATTTGTAAAAATAAACTATTAATAATTCTACTTTTGAAAGTATTCTTACTTTACAGCATTTTTTCACAACTTCCCTATATATATATAATGTACCAAATGGATTAGGTATAATGTAATAAAAGTGTAGCATTTTAATTGTTCACATTTACTAGTCCACTTCTCTGTGGATGGAATGAGGGCAAGAAAAGCAAATGATGAGGTTGCTATAGGAATGTCAACCAAGTGCTGCCCTTTTCCTTGGAAACCGTAAGAAACAGCAATTGTATAACAAAGAGTATGAAAAGTCAGTGGGGGTTGGGGGAGGTAATAGGCGTAGAGCGCAGGGAATAGAGAGCATGACTTCACAGCAGATAAAAAATGGAACATTTGCACAGAAATTAAAAACAAATCAGATTACAAAAGATATTCTGGCAACATTGTGTCAATGCATTTATCTCTGAGAGCAATAGTCAAGGCTATGTTCCTCATCATTGAATTACCTTAAAAGGAGCCTGAAAAGTTTGCAAACAATAGAATGTGTCTGCGTGTATTTCTTACAGGAGCACTAACTCTAAATTTGGTATTTTATGACAGTCGGTTTTAAAACACAAGCTGCTAATATCATACAAACATATTTACACTATATACTAGCGCAGTGGATTCCTACCCTTGGCCCTCCACATAATTAGGCGAGGTTCACATTTGAGTTGGGAAATTTTATTTTCATGTTCCATAATAAAAGTATAATTCATTCTAATTAACAAAAATGGCATGTAATGGGCCTGATTCACCACAAGGAAGTCTTTCATGTCCCATGACTTTGGAATTACATAGTATTGTATTATGATTGTATTATTGATGTTATGCCGCTATGCACTCTTTATGCTTTAAAGGGGACCAACCACCAGGATTTTGCTATATGAAGTAAAGGCAGTGACATACTGGCACTAGGATGCTGAATACCTTTTGTTGAAAGATCCGATGCTTGATTGCTGAAATATCTGGAATTAAAGTTCCAGAAATGTACTGCACTTTGATTGGCGTGTGCATTGGGGGCGGGCTTTTGTGGGTCAGGTCCTTGCTGTAAATTCCTCTTCCTGTGTCCTCTATGGCAGAGTTCCCCAACTCCAGTTCTCAAGGCCCCCTAACAGTGCCGGTTTTCAGGTTTTCCTTAGCATTGCACAGGTGTTGGAATCATCACCTGGGTGGATGATTAAGTAATCACCAGTGGAATACTAAGGAAATCCTGAAAACCTGCACTGTTAGTGGGTCTTGAGGACTGGAGTTGGGGAACTTTCCTCTATGGTGTGTTCCCCTTTTTTGGGTTAAATTTTGAGCTGCGCTGCCATTGCTAATGTTGATGCCGCATTGCTACAGTGATGATGTCTTCATTAAAATGACATTGGAGTCCGCGCATATGTGTACCATGATTTCCGGGGCCATTTTATTGAAGACGCTGCAGAGAAGACTCGTCAGTCAAAGGTGCAGTGCATTTCTGGAACTTTGATTACAGATATTTCCGCAATCAGGCATCCGATTTTTCAACAAAATGTATGCTTGGATACAGCATCCTAGTACCAGTGTGGCACCGCCTTTACTTTCTATAGCAGAATCCTGGTGGTTGGTGTGCTTTAATAAGTGTATCCTGTCTCCTTGTTCATGCTCTATTGCAGGTACACCCTGTCTTCTTCTTGTATAACCTAAAGATTTTCAGCTTGAGAATTAACCTCTCCTGGACCCTTCAGTCATGCCTATTCAAGTGAGATAGTCTAACATAGTTTAAATCAGATGAAGAAAGTAAGGGGCTCCCTCTGTAGTCCAGTGAGAACGCTAAATTATTTGCAAAGCCTACATGGTAGGTGACCCTTCCTTTAACGTGTCAGACTTATGGTAAAAATTGCTGTCATACCACCACCACTACCACCTCTAAATGGCTTCTAATTGGCCACCAGAGGAGGAAGCTACATAGCAGCTGTGTTCAGCGTATGAACTCTACACAAGGAAAAGACAGGAAGAGGTTATCTTTTTAAAGAAAGTTAACAAATTCGCTAGAACTGCAGCTTTCCAGCAACTTAATTCTGAAAAGACAGCTAAGTACATGAAATTTAAGGCTGCTTTACATGTGTTAATTTCTCGTGCGATCACATTTGCGATCACACCCGCCCCCATCGTTTGTGCGGTACGGGCAAGAATTGCCCGTGTCGCACATTGCTGTAACCCCCCGTCACACGTACTTACCTTCCAAACGACCTCGCTGTGGGCGGCGAACATCCACTTCCTGAAGGGGGAGGGACGTTCGGCATCACAGCGACGTCACACAGCGGCCGGCCAACAGAAGCGGAGGGGCGGAGATGAGCAGGACGTAAACATCCCGCCCACCTTCTTCCTTCCGCATTGCCGGCGGGACGCAGGTAAGCTGCAGTTCATCGTCCCCGGGGTGTCACACGGAGCGATGTGTGCTGCCTTGGGAACAATGAACAACCGGACGTTCGATTTTTTGAAAATGAGCGACGTGTCAACGATGAACGAGAAGGTAAGTGTTTCTGGATGTATAAAGAGATAAATAGATCCTGTGATTGCAACCTATTGTTACCCCTCTATAAATCACTTGTAAGGCCACATCTAGAATCTAAGATCCAGTTTTGGGCTCCACATTTTAAAAAGGATGTTCAGAAGTCAGTTCAAAAGCGGGCAACAAGATTATTGCAAGGAATGGAGGCCTCCCATATGATAAGAGGTTGTAAAGTTGAATTTGTTTAGCTTAGAAAAACGACGTCTCAGAAGAGATCTCATCTATATGTATATGTATAAATACATGTGTGGTCAATACAAAGGACTGGCACATGACTTATTCCTTCCAAAGACAGTACTAAGGACCAGGGGGCACTCACTGCGAGTGGAAGAAAGGCGATTGCGGCAGCTAAATAGGAAAGGGTTCTTTACAGTTAGAGCAGTCAGATTGTGGAATGCCCTACCACAAGAGGTAGCAATGGCAGACACTAACAACTTTTAAAAAGGGCTCGATGATTTCCTCAGTACACACAACATTGTCGATTATAAATGATTTAGTGACAAATTATTTATTTAGTGGAGGAAGTTTTGAACTACATGGACCAAGGTCATTTTTCAATATATGTAACCACCATATGTAAAAGCTTATAAGAACTTGTGCAGAAGACGCAAAATGGCCACCATTAACATCAGACGTGCATGAGGGAGCTTCTGAGATTCTGGTACCAGTCCATAACAGCCAAAGCTTTCAGGGCTTTCTCAGCAATCGTAGAACAGGCATAGTGCAGGACATGTTTGTGGGAACCCTCAAGGTGGGATATTGCCCTGGGATCCCTGCCCTGAGACCCTGAGGACCCATCCCAGGCTTCGGCCTACTTGAAGCCCACCTCACCAGCCCGGAGCCTGAGCAGCTGTGCCCACTAACCTGCAGCTAAGGCCCTGGCCACATAGAAGAGCCTCTTGACAACACCCACACAGACCCCCACTGCCTGGTGACCAGAACCCAGGTAGAGATCCCTGTAGGTGACCCCTGCATCGGAAGACCCGAGTGGTGATCTCCTTTCCCCTACCCACCGGCCTGAGACATCTGACTGCAGCAGTACTGCGGCAGGACTTGGTGAGAGAGTGAAGAAGAGAGGGAGGTTGAGTTGTGTAGAGCCAGAGTACTCTGCGATGTTGCGGGCTGGAGAGCCAGGTGCTAGAGAGCGCACGGTCAGGAAGACAAGCACAACAGGAGGAAATCCCCTACACAAGGAAAACGGAGGCACAGAGCAATACCCAGAGCACAGTGAAAGTGTGCTGGTGCTGAAGTGCAAAACTACAGGCTCTGTGAAGTCGGGCCTTCAATAGAGAGGTCTCAGTAAAAAGAAACTGACCCCACAGGAAAGGGTACCTCCTTCCCCTTACAATCTTAGCACAGAGGATCCTAAAAGGGGCCCCCAAAGAAAGCCTGTGATTTTCAATTTGACTGCATCCAGGGATTGTTCTGATCCACCAGGCTCCAACTGCTTCTGGAGATTGCCACATCAGCCTACATAACCAGATACAACAGTGAAGTAACCAGTGAAACTTCATCCTCACTTGGGGAACATTATGTGTAATTTCAAAGCTAAAGTCAGTAAATAAGAAAATTCGTAATGGTAAAAATTGGCAACAAAGCCTGGGGGGCAACTTCAAGAACAAACACTACAACTACCCAGGTATGGATACATTTCTTAAAAATCAATCATCTAAGTTGGGCAATCTCATACTCCTCCCCTACCGACCCATCCTCCAGGAGAATCTTGGATTCAGAAGGGGAGAGCGACACAGACAAAAGAGACCAATCCAGGGAACAATCAGTATCTAGATCTCTCATGAAGAAAATCCTGGCCAAAGCACTGGAGCCTGTAGTAAAATAACTCTATGACATCAAGCAGGACCTAGTTCATTTAGGCCACAAAGTGGACTCTTTAGAATCTACACAGGCTGCCAGAGTCAAAACAATCCAACTCTTCACCGGTTGGCTTAAAATCAGTCAAATCTATAACATTTTGGAGGACCATAAAAACAGAGAGCGCCGGAATAATTTACGTATTAAAGGTCCCCCAGAGTCAGTCGCAGTGGAGGCTATCAACTCAGCCTTACAAGAGATCTTCTCTAAACTACTAATCGAGAGTGACCGTACCACTATCGAAATAATGAGAGCTCACGGAACCTTAACACCCAGACCTAAACAGTGTAACCCACCACGTGATGTCATATGTCGCTTTCTGGACTTTTGAAAAAAGGATTTCATTCTGAGGGTTAGAAAAACAGAACCCATCACCTACGAGGAAGCAACAGTCCTGGTCTTTTAAGATTTAGCTGCTTCTACCATCAACAAAAGACAACTCCTGAAACCCTTCACTGATGTTCTTTGTTGAAATCAATTCCAATAAAGGTGGTTCTATCCCTTTGGCATAATGATCTCTGTCAGGGAATAAACACATCCAAGCAAGGACGTCATCAAGAAATTTTAGAAACCTTTGCAGAACTAAGAAAAGCCCAAGAAAAATACCCAGACATGGAAACCTCTAGTACAGAGTCTCTTCTGTGACCACTCCCCCAGCTGACACCTTGGAACACAATGCTCACTCCCAAATCCCAAAGATCTAGACTGACGGCAACTAGGCCCCCCCCCTTCACTGAACCGTGAGTGGTGGAAATGTAGGACAATACCTTTGCTTTGCTCCGTGCTGGGGGCAAGTGTGCAATGTTTTTTGTTTTTCTCTATACCATGGGGCCCATTAGCCCCTTGATGAGACCTCCAAAGAAAGGACTACGACTTACTGGGACTTCACCTTTTTGGTCGCTATAAACACTTACCTTACTTTTAGTTTAAACCAAATATGCCCAAGATCGGACATACTCCCAGACTTCTCGGACCTAGAGAGTGACTCATGGGTTGACCTCACTTGACTTCTCATGTCTAGAATCCTTTCCTTGACCCCAGAACTAAGAGGAACAAGGTTAGCAATAAATTAACCTCCACAATGGTTCTTTTACTATTGTAGAATGGTCTTGCTAGGACCCCAGACAGGCTCTCTCGTGCTCACCCCTCCCCCCCTGCATTTATCCTAGATAACGAATGACCATTGGAAATGATAAAAATAATAATTTAATGTATATCAAAGCACTAATATTACTGACACTAACAATTCCCCTAGTGTTATTTACAGATGTATTTCACATTGTTCTTGTAATGTTGTATTTCAGATCACCTTTAACCAAACTTCTAATTGTTCCTATCTTTCTCCCTTTTCTTTCCTCCCTCTTTGCCCCAGTTTGGATCGGACACCTCCTAAAATAATCAATCTCCACCCATCCAGCCTCATCATGACTAAAGATCAATAGATATTTAAAATAGCTTTTAACACTCATGTCCTTATATCACCCATCCCTCGATCCCAGACATTCAGATCCCATTTTCAGATGGACAAAATCCCTCTCTTTGTGAAAGCCCAATATAATCCGTGGTACATAGCTTTTGCTAAGGACATACCCTTCCTGCACTGTGGCTCAATTGTTGACCCAGGGGGACGCTACATATTTGTAAAGGGTCTCATGGCAGGGACCATGGTAATATTTGGTAATCTATATATGTGCCGCCCCAGCAGCGGATCAAACCGCTTGGATCAGGGGGTAGTGTCCGTTCATGACTCAAGGAACCCAGGGGGTTAGGGGCTACACTCAAAATGTAAAGTGGTATTTACAGGGGATATGGTATAGTTTGTGATGCCACCCATGGTGTACGGTAATTGGGAGCACCGCCGCTGCTGTTGGGAGTACCCGGGGTAATGGAGTGGGGCAGCTAGGTGACGTTGCCCTCCACGGGTAGGGGTGGGCCCCGGGACTCTGGATGGTGATGCGGGGACACAGTGCAGGGGTCATCTGGGTACTCAATCAGCAATTAAGCAGACGCTGACAACAGGTTAAACCAAGTCTCTGAATGCCGCTGCCTCTCAAGGGGAGCTCGTCCGGGTCCCGTCCCCTGCAGTGCTGCTTGTGGTCTGTAACCTGCCTCCTGGCACTAGATTTTAGAGTGTCCATTGTGGTCCGGTAGCTTGGAGCTATCCGGGCCCTGTTCCCCACTGTGGCTAAGTGGAGGAGCCTGCTCTCAGGGCTCACGCTTGGGATTTCAGTGGGCTGCTTGCTAGGAAAGCCCTATCCCCCTCTTTGCGCTAGTGCCCCGATTCTGGAGCTGGTGAGAACAGTCCATAAAGGCTTCGTTCTCCTCAGGTTAATTGCCGGGTTGCCTGAAGCTTCTCCCCGACTTAGGGTCTGTGTACTCCGTCGTGCCTTCGGTCCCGGACCGGTGATAGGACCAGGCTGCTGACCATCCTCTTTTACAGGTTCCAGGCACCTAGCCTCAATCCCCGGCGACCGGGGGTCCGACTTCTCTAGGTCCAGACCACCATCTGTGACCTAGTTTTCCTCCCCCCTGGGAGCTTCAACTCTCAGCTTCCTCAGAGCTCCTCACAGCTCGAGGGCTACTCAACAACTAACTGACCTTGACACCTCCCACCTCCCTGTCTGACCCCTAGGTGGGCGGCCCTATTCCTGCTTAAGCAGCCCACTGGTGTGCCTGACAGGTGTGGTGCAAAGTATATCTAGGATTTGTGAATGCTGATGGAGGCAACACTGCAGGATAGAAACCCAGAACCTTGAGGGGTTGAATACTGCACTGAAGAGAAAGAGCGTGCAGTACCCTGTGACAACCTGAATAGTCCAGGGGCGTCACATATACACCTAATAAAAAACAAGTACGATGGATATGATCCACAATCAACAAATTTTGCTCCTTCCTAGAAGTCACTCCCATACTGTGTGGAGACTTTAATCTTACATTAGACCCGCTGATAGACCGAACAACCAAAAAAAAGTTCCATATCACTTCAAGATCTATCCCGAGTTAAAAATGCATTACAACCTGTGACCCCGATAGATAAATATATAGTGTTTTCTCCATTCCACTGACCGGGACTGTACCTTTTGTTTGCACCCACACAACTCCTACCACATACTGGACTACATCTTCATGTCCATATCCCTCCTACCCACAACCCTTAAAATGGAAATACTCCCAACAGTGCGCTCTGTCCACTCGGTCATGTCAGTGAGCTTCCTGCTCCAAAAACCATATGCAACGTACTGCACATGGAGGCTAAACGAATCAATGCTCAACTCAGATGACAACAAAACGTGCATATCTACATCCTTACCTCTGATACTCCTACCCTTTTGGATGCTCATAAGGCGTTAGTTTGAGGAGAGATAATCTCTATAAAGTTATAACTTAACAAATAATGGAAACAGAATATTCAAACTCTTTATGAAGATATTGCAGGACTAGAGCTAAAACACAAAAAATTCTTAGCTAACCAAGTCTTAGAGGCCTCCACCCAAATTGACGCCACTTGCGTGTTGCGGCAATTTGGGTGGAGCCGCCGCTGCACAGTTCTCACTACTGGGGCTGGTGTTAGTGGCATCCTGGATTTTGGGCCCTGCGCAAGTAGGGCCAGGCCCCAGAGGATAGATGATGTTGATGGGTGCCGAAAGAAGGTAGGCCACACCAGGGGTTGCAGTGTAACTGGTTCCTTTACTCACAGTAAGATGGAAACTGGTAACCCGAGGAAGGCTGGTCTTGACCGCTGATCCCCTTAGTCCCAGTGTCGGTGTAATGACCTGGTGGCTTCTTTCCCCTGCACCTGTCTCTGGTTGGTGGGTCCCCGTGGCTTGGAGCATCTGGGGGTCCCCTCCTGGTAGTCTCTCAACTTTAGTCCGTATGACGGTAGCGTGAACCCTGTGGGGTCGGTTTCTCTGGACCGGTTCCCCGGTTCTCCCGTTGCTACAGTGTCCCGAACTTCAAGGTCTGTGAGGTCCTGGATGGTCCCCTCACTGTGCAGATTTTATCAGGTCTGCCAGGAGCGTTTACCTGACCTAGTATTCTGTACCCCATTGGAGCTATGGTTCCGGGAGTACTCTACCGTACTCCACCGGCAACCACATGGCTGGGCTCTCAGGTCAAAATTACGCTCCTCACTCCTGACTCTCCAAACTCTCTCGCTGTCACTGACTAACTGTCTGACTCTCCACTGTCTGCCCCCATCCACCTGGTGGTCTAGTGGACTGGATCGGCTCCACCCCTAGATCGCCATCCATTGGGTCCAACCCTAGTCTGTCACCAGTCTTTGGGGAAATAGGGGAAAAACAGGGATTAACTGGAATCTTTTGTTGTTACCGGCACTGGTCTTCTGGGTACCTGGAGGCAGGCCTTGCATCCTGATGGGGATGTAGTACCTTGTAGCTCCCTGATGGCTTCAGGGGCGCTACACACACATTCGTACATGCAATAAAGATTGCAAATGGTCACCGCACCATCGATCGCAATCAGATCTCTTGAGAGATTCTACATTTTTTCTCAAACTTGTACCAATTGTGTCATTGCGCCCTGATGACTCTTAAGCAGCAAGAGAGAGAAGACGTGTGGACAACCAATCCTTTCTAGCCAATCTCTGCCTCCCCAGCATAACACCACAACAAGAATTAGTGCTAACTAAACCATTCACTATGCAGAAAACTCCAAGCCATTCTGGCAAAATGTCCAACAGTGAGGTCTCCTGGCCACGATGGACTACCCTCTTCATACTACAAAACCTTCTCTAAAACCCTTACTCCACATCTTTTAAGTGTGTGCAACGCTATCCTACAAGGGAATACATTCCCCCGTCAATCACTTGAGCCCCACATCTCTCTCATCTATTAACAGGGTAAGGACCCGGAGTGCTGTGAAAGTTACAGACTGCTCTCTCTCCTGAATGTGAACCTCAAACTCTATTCTAGTATGTTAGCGAAGCGCATTGTAAAACTTCTGCCAATTCTCATTTCACCAGATCAGATAGGTTTTATAAAGGCGAGAGAAGGGAAGGACAATACTTTCCATGTCCTCCATGTAGTTCAGTATGGAAAACTTCACAAAATCCCGTTAGTTTTCTTGGGTACTGATGCTGAAAAAGCATTTGATAGGGTGGACTGGATTTTTCCTGTCGGAGACTCTCAACAACTTTCAGTTCCCCCTGGCCTTTACTAAAGCCATTCTCCAAATGTATACTCAACCCACAGCCAGAATCAAACTTAACAGTTTGCTTAGCAAGCCATTTATTATCAAAAACGGAACAAGCAGGCGTGCCCCCTCTTACCCCTTTTCTTTGGCATGACTAATGGAACCTCTCATACAAGCTATTAAACAGTGAGACATTGTCACGAGATATCAGGTATCAACATAAGAGGAACACACCACAAATCAGCAGCCTTCGCAAATGACCTTCTGGTCAAAATGTCTCAGCCTGACAGAGGAATCCCAGTGCTCATGCAAATTCTAGAGGAATATGGCTCCATGTCAAATTTTAAGATAAAGCCATCTAAATTGGAGGCCCTAAGTTTAAATATACCAACACTAACCATCAACCAATTTAAATGTTTGATTCCATTTCGGTGGCCATCTAAATGTATTTCATATGCATTAAGATCAGTAAATCCTCTAGAGAGTTATTCGACTTTTAAAACACTTAACTACTGCAACAAGTCACATAAACTCATGGAAGGCCTCTTTTTTATCTTGAATTGGTAGGAAAACCTAATAAAGAGCATAATACTACCTAAATTGATATACTTATTTCAATTTCTCCCCATCTCAGCCTCAAAATCTTACCACGCTAAAGTTAACTCCCTCTAACTACATCTGGGTTAGGCTGCTTTCACACCTCCGGTTTCTGCAATGCGGCACACTCCGGCACTTTGCAGGAAAATCGCAAACGTTTTTTTTTGCTGCCGGTTGCGATTTTCCTGCATAGACTTTAATTAGTGCCGCATTGTGCCGCATAGCCTTGCGTTCCATCCGTTTTTTTTGCGGCAGATTTAGCAGATGCGGCGACCGGATGGAACGTTGCCTGGCACGTTTTTTCGTGCGGCAAAAAAAAAACCGCATCGCGCCGCATTCGGCTGATGCAGCGCATTTTTCAATGCATGCCTATGGCGGCCGGATGCGGCGCAATGCGGCAATAACCGCATCCGGCCGCCGCATGCGGTTTTTGCCACTGCGCATGCTCAGTAGCATGCCGCAAGCGGCAAAAACCGGACTGGCCGCAAAGGAAAAACTTATGCAAAGGATGCGGTGTGTTCACCGCATCCGTTGCATAGCTTGCACAGCCGGATTGAGCCGCAGAGCTCAAGCCGGATGTGTGAAAGCAGCTTGAGACATAAGCCTCACCTTTACTCACATACTCTCTCGCTCCCCAAAAATATAGGAGGGATGGAAGCAGCTAACATATCTAGCATAAATATCATCAAGCAGCACTACTCTCCAGAAAGATCAATTGAGCCAGAAGATAAAAAAAGAAACTTTGGCTTTCAATTGAAGAGCATGTCACCCACACCTCTTGGCACTCTATTATTCTCTTAACTCTACCCGGCTCCTAAGGGGAGATTTCACAACAAACTTATAAGAGCCACTGTAAATTCTTGGAAGACATTAGCCACTACCCTGCCCCCCCAACACAAATATCTGACTTACTAGGCCTATTCTTGTAGGGGATAGAGACCAAAAGAGCAAATCAGATCTCTGGCTCTTCTCTTATGGTTGACCAATTAATATTAGATGAAGCTTTGATGCCTTTGCAGGAAATGAGAATGATCCTCACAATGTCTACTCTCACCTTTCTTCATTACATTGCGTTAAAAGAAGCTATTTGTTGCTCCATGGCCCAAAATGACCCGCTACGTTATTTGAGACTCTGTGCTCACAAACAAAACCTCCCAAAAAGATCTTCTCTACTATATAAAACATTACTCATTCGAGACACTCTGATGAAATGAACTTACGTTTCATATTGGGAAAGAGACTTGGGAATCATTTTCACAGAGAATCAGACGAACGACATTTACAACGCATCCCATGGTCCCTCACATTGCATCTAAGTTCAAGAAAACTTGTATAAAATAGTTACACGAATGCATACCACTGCAGGACAAACCCAAAATTGCCACCAATCCACTCCCGACCATTGCTGGAGATGTAAAAAAGATAAAGGAACCTATGTACACATATGGTGGTCCTGTCCGATGATTTGAATCTTTTGGATAGAAAAATCCCTTGTTTAACCAAGTTGCTGCATATCAAGATGGCTCTAACTGCAGAACACATCTCCTTAAACTTTCCTATCTGGCCAAAATATAAGCTATCATCCAAATTAGCTTAATTCAACATTGCAGATGGCAAACTCTTCATACCTCCACTATGGCGCTCAACTAAAATGCCACTTAAAAAGCATCTGTTACTTAAAATTGATCAGCTATACCATACTGAGGAACTAGCTGCTCTCACCCAGCATAATATAACTCCTTTGTGGACAGTCTGGAAACTGTGGCAGGAGTATAGAACAACACCAAAGTTCACATCCTATACCACTACTGTGTGGATCCCTGATTGCAGACTGTGGCCAGAAACCGAAGACTTAAAAAAACTTGCCTTTCCCGAAGAGAAATAGCGATACCTCTACTATTTTCATGCCCTCTACCCCCCTATTTCATAAATTACCCTCCCCCTTTTTCTGCCCGTCTTACTCATCTCTCCTAATTTCTTTTTCCCTTTTTTACCTCTCCTTCTTTCTTTATTCATCATTTCCGCTGTTTATGCTTGCAAAGCCATGTTAATATATGTAAGAAACAAACTTTAATTTGTAAACAAGACTGTTCACTATTAGTGATGGGCGAACCCGCAGATATTCGGGATCAGCGGGTCCAACCAGATTTAAAAAAACCCCAAAAAATAAAAAACCCGGTTTGAGACCAAAATTAATCCCGTATATCTGCCTGGACACTGATTCCTATATAAGTCTATGGGTACCTGAATCATGTGCTTTAAAACAGTGGTAGAAAGGTTTGGAGGGATTAGAGCAGATACTTACCAGTCTCCGCGTAGCTGTAACACTACTTCCGGGGCCGCTCATTATTCCTGATGTAGATGCACTGCTCCCCCCCGCCCTCCGGCAGTCCTGGTGTCTGTGATTGATTGCAGTCAGGCCGCGCCCCACCCTGTGTGACAGCGTATCTAACTGTCATGGATGTGTTACAGAGGTATCATGCCTGGCTGAGAATCCAGTGGCAGCAACTGCTAGAAGATCACAGAGATTGGCAGAATGTGTTGTTATCTAACAGTTCCCTGTTTCAGCAGTCAGCGGACTCTATGACCTTAGGGAACTGTCGGTTGCTTATCTCTGTTGCTAACCTCTGACTTCCTTTATTAACCTCACCCTGGGGTGGTTTTGGTGTGGTTTATAGTTGACCCTTGCTGTGGTCTGCAGTGGTCATCTCCTGTTGCTCCAGAGACTTCTATGATGGCTGCCTATACCTCAGATAAATGTTGATATTTTCTATCTACCTGGGCTCAGGTAATAGCATTCGTTTTTCCTTGTGTCTTCCTTTAGTGTTAGTGGTGTTGATTTTGTGATGATACCCTCCATCCTTACTTAGGGCCCCATTTTGCCAGGGGAAGACAGGGCTCCAGGCATTCAGCTCAGCGGCATGTGCAGAACCTGTATAGGGTCAGTGACGGCAGTGAGGGGGAGCTGCAGGTTGTTGTCAGAGGTCACCATTTCCTCCTTTTCCTAGCTAACGCATTCCTTCCCCCTTCCTTTGTCTTTTCCTATATGGCTGGTATAGCCTCTATTCTCTGCCGTGACACTGACTGCTTGAAATCACACAATCACTGCTTGGAATCTGCCTGCATATGTATAGTGGTTTAAAAATAAATTAATTAAAAAAATGGCGCAGAGTCCCCCCATATTATGATACCCAGCACAGATAAAGAATACAGGTACATGCTTCAACCCCACCCGTGCACTTATCTTGGCTGTGTATCAAAATAAGAGGGACCCCATACGGCTTCTTTTTAATTATTTAAATAAATTCTTTTAAAAAATATTGTGTGGTTCCACTCAATTTTGATACCCAGCCATGATAAAGCCAACAGCTGGGGCTGGTATTCTCAAGTTGGGGAGGCTCATGGTTATTGGGCCTCACCCAAACTAGAAAGAGCAACCAGCAGCCATCCAGAATTGTCACATCCATTAAATGTGACAATCCTGACACTTTACCTGGCTCTTCTCAATTTTGCAGTGGCAATTGGGCTAATATCAGGGGTAATAGCTCACAGATGCCATTAAGCCCTAGATTAGTAATGGGATGTGTCTATGAAAAGAATTAAACACTGAAAAAATCCTTTATTTTAAATAAATGACAAAAAAACCCCTCTCTTTCACCCCTTTGTTAACCCCAAAAACACAGTTCCAACTTAATCCACACTCTGTCCCATTAAACAGAAGATGAGTCACAGACAGAGCTCCACTTCATTCATGGCTCTTAGAAGTAGATGATGGCTGGATATTACAGCCATCATCTGCCAGCAAAGATGCAGGCTCAGTTTCTGAAAATATAAAAGTTACTGGCAGTGTTGGACTGGAGAACACAGGGCCCACTAGAGAACATAATTCTTGGGGCCCACTATCCAGTAATGTAGAAAAAAGACAGTACAAAGTCTGCAACAAAAAAGAGGACAGCACTGAATACATTAAGATAAAGCATCTGAAACTAAATATATATTTTTTTTCTTATTACTGTTTGGAATACATAGGATTTGATAGAGTACGTTGGGTCAACATCGAATCTAATTGGTTAATAAAATGCACCAGAATAATAGGCAAGGAGCTGGTTACTCCTAAAAAAACAGATCATCCAATGTTATAGTTTGTGTCTGGTAGGACTGTAAGCATCTAAGGGGTACTTTGCACACTACGACATCGCAGCTGCAATGTCGGTGGGGTCGAATCAAAAGTGACGCACATCGGGCATCGCTGTCGACATCGAGGTATGTGAATCCTTTTTGATACGATTAACGAGCACAAAAGCGTCGTAATCGTATCATCGGTGTAGTGTCCGACATTTTCATAATTTCGCTGCAGCGATGGTACGATGTTGTTCCTCGTTCCCCTGCGGCAGCACACATCGCTGTGTGAGAAGCTGCAGGAGCGAGGAAAATCAGCGTACCTGCATCACCGCGGCTCACGCCGGCTATGCGGAAGGACGGAGGTGGGCGGGATGTTTACGTCCCGCTCATCTCCGCCCCTCCGCTTCTATTGGCCGCCTGCCGTGTGACGTCGCTGTGACTCCGCACAACCCGCCCCCTTAGGAAGAAGGCAGGTCGCCAGCTAGAGCGACGTTTCAGGGCAGGTAAGTGCATGTGAAGCTGCCGTAGTGATAATGTTCGCTACGGCAGCTATCACAAGATATCGCTGCTGCGACGGGGGCGGGGACTATCGCACTCGGCATCGCTGTCATCGGCTTGCGATGTCGTAGTGTGCAAAGTACCAAGTACCAAAGGATGTTCTCATCCTATGTGGAGCAATTTACTGACATTGGTTTTGCATTGGCTGGTTATGAAAATGTGCGAAGCCAGATAAAAAAATAATTAAATTTGGTTGTTTGACATGTAACATTTTAATCTGTGTTTGCTCAAAAACACATCCTGGGGCTCAATAAGGCAAAAATGAACTGCACCTATTCAAAAAACATAGAAATAAAAGGTACCAGTATAGTGGAATACAGACTGCTTAATTCTGCAAAAAGGAATGTTCAGAAAACAAAAATAACTTGGGCTCTCCTCATTTTACATAACCAACCAAGATAAAAATAACACCCAACACTGATATGATCAGGAAGGGAAGTTCCATGGATATTGGTCCTTTCACATCCTTAAAACACTAGCCACATTGAATGGTCTAATTCTGAGGCTCTTCTCAGTAATCCTATGTTGCCAGGGTGGATAAATCATTGATGCAACCTGTGCCACGGCCGCACAGGGGCCCAAGAGGTAAGAGGACCCATCTCCACCTCCAAAGCAGGAGCAATATGATGAGATATTGTACTGCATAGGGCCCATATACCCTTCTTGCACAGGGGCCTTTTCAGTCCCTGGGTGTGTTATGCTGTGCTGGATAGTTTAATAATAGTGTGTGTGTGTCGGAGGTAGGGGAACAGTGCAGTGTGGAAATTCCACTTTTCACCACTTCCTTGTGGACCTGTAGGAGGGTGTTCTGCACCCTGCAACCACCCTGAATACGTCATGGATGATATATGATAGCAGAAAGTAGTAGAGATGGGTTTTCAAAAGCTGCGCCAATGACCAAAGGACGATGGAAGTATAAGATTTATGTTGCTTTATTTCATGCTCAGGTCAACGCGTTTCAGGAGACTCAGCTCCCTTCATCAGAAGAAACAGGCAAAAGAACATCAAATCTCTGGGTTTTGATGTTCTTTTGCCTGTTTGTTTTAATGAAGGGAGCTGAGTCTCCTGAAACACGTTGACCTGAGCATGAAATAAAGCAACATTAGTCTTATACTTCCATTGTCCTTTAGTCATTGGCGCGGCTTTTGAAAACCCATCTCTACTACTTTCTGCTATCAGCCAATGTGGGGACTGCTGCCGTGACCTGGAGTTACATGCTTATATTGGAGTTGTGACTGTCACAACTTCCATTGGTGAGTTGAACCATGTCATTTACCTCCCCTTTTCCTGTTGGGGTAAGACCCTTTTGCGCTTCTTTTTCCACAGTTCTCTATTTCATGTATGATATATGTGTATTTTATATGTGTAGGGTAATATGTGTGAAGTTTCCTTGTGGATTATGTCGCAGTACTGACAGCTGTCAGTAGATGGCACTGGGTTCTCTAGCTATAGGGGAAGTCTCAGATAGAAGGTATAGTGACACGACTGAAAATGTTAGCTGGAAAAGGCCCGGCCCACAGTAAGGGGATATGCTTGTGGCTAAATCTTAGTGGCTAGAAGGACATTGGGCGTGACCGGCTTGTTTGGTGGGTGTGGTGATGTTTCTTCCCATCTACTATAATCATGTAAGGGGGCTTGGCCCCCCTGTAACTTCACCTGGGGGTCTTACCCCCAGACCCCCGATTCTATGATAAACAACTCCATGGCCATGTTGACTTAAAAAAATAAAGTTTCTTCCTGGTATCAGCTGTGTTGCCAGAGGCCCCGCCACTTCTGGTCTCATGGGCATGACGTCAGCAGCAGTCCCTTAGCCCACTGGGATTTAGCCATTGCCAAAGGGATATAGAGGGAAGCATTTCCTAGTTTTAGTTTGATAGAGATAGGGATGGAGTGAGTTAATGTAATAGGGAGAGACGAGTGGTGTGGTGAGAGGAGGAACAAGCAGAAGTTTCGGCAGAATGAAGAAAACGCTGGTGACCAGAAAACAGATTGTAGCAGAGTGGCTCTTGGGCATTTTGAGAGAGACCAAGAACAGTGCCTCCATGGCAAGCAGGCTAACAGAAATAGTGCGGTCAAGGAAAGGACCTAAGGGGGGCTTTACACGTTGCGACATCGCTTCCGAAATATCGTCGGGGTCACGTTGTTAGTGACGCACATCCGGCGCCGGTAGTGACATCGCAACGTGTAAATCCTAGGTGCGACGATAAACAATCGCAAAAGTGGCGAAAATCATTGATCTGTGTAGCGTCGTTCATTTCCATAATGTCGGGTCGACCGCAGGTACGATGTTGTTTGTGGTTTCTGCAGCTCCACACATCGCTGTGTGTAAGCCCGCAGGAGCGACAAACATCTCCTTACCTGCGTCCCGACGGCAATGCGGAAGAGAGAAGGTGGGCGGGATGTTATGTCCGCTCATCTCCGCCCCTCCGCTTCTATTGGCCAGCCGATTAGTGACATCGCGGTGACGTCGCTGTGACACCGAACGCACCTCCCCCTTGAAGGAGGGATAGTTCGGCAGTCACAGCGATGTCGCCGAACAGGTATGTGTGTGTGAAGCTGCCGTAGCGATTATGTTTGCTACGGCAGCAATCACCACATATTGCATGTGTGATGGGGACAGGTACTATCGCGCTCGGCATCGCTAGCCGATGCTAGCGATGTCGCAGCGTGTAAAGCTCCCCTTAGTCTTCGGACAGCCATCATCACTGCGGGATTTGGGATCCTCGGATACAATCCTGTGTAGAATAGCCTCTCAGGGATCAGCAAAGTGCGCATGGTGGCTCAGTGGTTAGCACTGCAGCCTTGCAGCGCTGGGGTCCTGGGTTCAAATCCCACCAAGGACACCATCTGCAAGGAGTTTGTATGTTCTCCCCGTGTTTGCGTGGGTTTCCTCCGGGTTCTCCGGTTTCCTCCCACACTCCAAAGACATACTGATAGGGACTTTAGATTGTGAGCCCCAATTGGGACAGTGTTGCCAATGTATGTAAAGCGCTGTGGAATTAATAGCGCTATATAAGTGAATAAAATTATTATTATTATTATACCTGAAGTAAAGAAACTCTCAGGTCCTTGGTAGCTGGCAGGACTCTGTTCACAGTCATTAATAAAGAGCCACAGTGTATTTGTGAACAATATGCCTGTAGGGCTGAGGCCACAAGCTGCGAAGGAGAGTGAGGGACTAATCTCCCGATCTCCTCCATTATCAGCTGATGAGATTATCGCACTGCACTCCGGTGTCATTAGAGTGTAGTGGGATGTTTAATTCGCCTTGTGTCCTAGCCTAATGAACACGTTACTCACTTTGTTGTGAGCAAAGTGAAACGGTTTAGTAACTGGTCTGAGTGTATCTTTATTTCCTACGGAAGAAAAATTGCACTGTGTGAACCAGACACGAAGCAGTGGGCTTATTGCCCAGAAGCACCATGGCCCTCAGGTAACTGTACCACCCCAACGCATCAGCAGCCTTCCGCTGCTGCTCGGATCCGGATGCGCGATGGCTCGAGGGGTCTCTGGACCCAGGGGTCGGGGTCGCGCGTCCACTCGGAATAAAAGGGGGGCTATTGACAGGGGATTATAAGGACAGTTTGTGACGCCACCCGTGGTGTGTGGTAAGGTGTAGTACTACTGCTGTAATGGGGAGTACCCGGTGGCGATGGTGTGGGCAGCCAGATGTTTAACCCCTCCATGGGTAGGGGGGATGCTCCGGGACTCGGTGTTGGTGACAGAGAGGTGCCATTGAGACGGTCGGGGATCACTTTAGTACTCAGTCCAATAACGCTGACACCGACAACTGTGGTAAACCAAAGCTCTTAGCACCGCTGCAGCAGGGAGGGAGCACGCCTGGATCCCATGCCCGTTGGTGTTGCTTGTTAGCCTGTGGCCTTTTCCATGGCACCTCACTTCTAATTGGCTAATTGGTCCCTCTAGCATAGAACTATCGGGTCCCGCTCACCAGTATGGCTAACTGGATGAGCTTGCTCTCAGGGTTCATGTTTGGGATTTTCTGGACTATGTAGTGGGAAAGTCCTATCCCCCTCATTGCACTAGTACCCCGATTTTGGAGCGGGTGGAAAACGGATCTTGAAGACTCCGTCCTCGACGGGTAAATTGTCAAGACGTTTGAAGCTCCTTCTTGACCTAGGGTCCACGTACCCCGCCGTGATCTGGCCCCTGCCCGATGATGGCACAAGGCCGCCGGCTGTCCTCCTTGACAGTTCGTACCCCTTGTCACGATCCCCTGCGACCGGGGTCCAGCTCCTACCAGGCCCAGACCAACGTCTGCCACCTAGTATCCAAGGAGCCTTGCTCCTGACCTCCTCTCACTTTCACTTCCAACACTACACTGTCCTGGTCCTAACACTTCCTTAACCAACGCCCCAAGTGGGCGACGCTATTCCCTTCAGGTCAGCCACTGGTGTGTCTGGTGGGTGTGGTGCAGAGTGTTCCTAGGAATTTGATTAGCTTTTTCTTGGCAACACCAAAGTTCAGGGACCCGTAACCGAGGAGGAGGTGGATACTGTGTAGAAGGGCAGATTGCACAATACCCTGTGACGACCTGATAAGCCAGGGCATCACATAACCACTACACATTAGCCATTCCACTGTACGCTCCATCCCCAGTTTCTGTAACGTGTCATGTGGGTGCTGGATTACGTCCCTAGCCCCCGGCTACACCCAGCCTCACGTTACAGACCCTACCCTTTGTCCCTTTGCACTGAATAGAGAAAAATGTGCAATAAAAGCAATGGAAAGAATGTGGTTATTGGCAACACCGATCAATGTAGGATATGTCTAAGGTCACTGAAAAAAAAAAGACAGGTAAAAAAAGCATAATTGTGCCACCCCCGTGCCAGCAGCCGGGCCGCTGCTGCTCGGATCCGGATCCGCGGTGGCTCGAGGGGTCTCCGGACCCGGGGTTCACGCGGCCACTCGATGAAGGTGGGACTATGTACAAGGGGGATTTTATAGTTTGTGATGCCACCCACGGTGCGTGGTAAGTTAGGGTACCACCGCTGCTGTTGGGGACGTCCGGTGGCGGTGGTATAGCAGCAAGGATGTTTAACCCCTCCGTGGGGAGGTTTTTTTTGCCCCGGGAGCCCGCTGATGGTGAGGTAGGGGTGCCGTTGGGGTAGGAGAAGGGTTTTCTCAGTGCACTCACTCAGGCCAGAAATAATCACACCGACAGCTTGCAAACCAGAGTTCTGAGCACCACTGCAGCTGGGAAGGAGCACGCTTGCGTTTGTGTCCTTGGTGTTGCAGTTAGTCTGTGACTCTTTTCCTTGGCACCAGTGTTTTCCCCTGTGGACCCTCAAGTCTGAAACTTTTCGGGTCCCGCTCACCTATCCCATCGATGCACTAGTACCCCGATTTTGGAGCGGGTTGAGGATGACACTTGAAGTCTTCACCCCAGTCGGGTAAATTACCGGAACGCGTGAAGCTACTTTCCGGCCTAGGGTCCACGTACCCCGTTGTGCCCTGGCCCCTGCCCGGTGATAGCTCAAGGCCACCGGCCACCCTCCTCGGCAGTCCGTGCCCCCTGACACTATCCCCTGCGACCGGGGTTCCAGCTCCTACCAGGCCCAGACCAACGTCTGCTACCTAGTACTCAGGAGCCCTGCTCTGTGACCTCTCCTCCCAAGAGTCACTTCCTTCTCCTTCCACTGCTACTTCACTTCTCCTCTCACTTTTTTACTCTCCCCTAACAACCCCCCATGTGGGCGGCCCTATTCCCTTCAGGCCCCCAATAGTGTGTCTGGTGGGTACAGTGCAAAGTATTCCTAGGGTTTTGATTGGCTTTAGCTGTTGGCATCACCAAAGGACCAGGACCCATAACCAAGGAGGGTGGATACTGTGCTGAAGGGCAGATTGCACAATACCCTGTGATGACCTGATAGGCCGGGAGTCACATTCCCCCTTGGTTAAACGTAGCTCATCCCCGAGCTACAGGACACCAGAGGTTTATTTATGTTTTGCTTTTAACTATAGAAAAAGGAAAAAGATAACATATTAGCACTTTTATTAAACAGGTTCCATCCCTCACAGGGGAGACAATGCACTTAAATGTTACTAAAGTTTGTTAAGAGATCCTCGCCCAACGGTGGGATGCTACCGGTTTTTGTGGTAAAGGAGGCTCAACCTACTCCGTTGCAGCCCCTTCCTGCGACAGTCCAGTCCCAATGTCCTGGATCCCAGTAACCCGCCACCCAAACAACCTGTTCCCCCTGGAAACCTAAGGTGGGTCCGTGACCGGGTTAAGGTCCCGGGTGTTGTATTTTAGACGACTCTGGTTGGCACAGGAGGTACAAGACAAAAGTTTGGGTTGATCACACCAGTCCTGCGACCGTGGTCCATTTTTAATTAATATACTTAAAACTTTTTAACAGAGTCCATGTGCCGACTGTACATTGTCAGCAATTTACTTGTAAATCAGGTAACTTTCACTCGTTTCATTAAAACTGGTTGATTAAGCACTTATTCACTAACATTTTCTATATGAAAAATAATAAACTATGGAAAATAACAAATGAAAACACCGATACCTAACAATTCTATGGCATCGCAACTACTGGTACTGTAACATTTTGCACTCCGCTCCGCTGACTGGGAGGCAAGTAATCAACAGCAGCAGCTGGTACTACTCGATCATCGACTATAGCGAGCCGCTTCACATCTAGGGTGTACCAGCCCCGTCACCCCAATGGCTGGTGTAGCTGACTACTTCTCCGGCCTCCAGGTTACAACCTGGGTGACTACTGGGGAGATGTTGCTCAACATCTCGGCGCGTGACAGGCACGTCCTTGGAGAGATCCGCTTCCCATAGAAAACCCCATCCCTTCTCGGGGTTAAACCGCCTGATTTACCCTCTTCGCTGCGGCCCACGAACACGGAAGGTGGCCTTCCTCAGGTACTCTTTTTCCTTCCAGGTTCGGGCAAGGTTCTCCTGTTGTTGTCGCTCTTGTGTGGTCGTTACTGGCATCATCGGTCGTTAGTGTGGTTGTCATTCCCAGTAGGGGGCATCAGCGTCTGGCTTCAGCTCCCTATCTGGGTCCCGCTGTACATGGACTCTGGCTGCCCCAACAGCCAATGCCGCGCGGTAACAGAACAGGTAGACATCTTGGTTCTGCTGCCGTTGTTGCAGGGCCCGGGTGCTGCGCCTCTGAGGACGGGCTCGGTGATGCGGCCGGGTCTGGTCTGGCCTGTGTCTGGGCGACCACTGCCGTGGCTGGAATGAGGGCCTTGTTCTGGATCTCTGCAGCCGGAGACGCTGATAAACAAACTGAAGGTTCCGCTGCCGGGGTTGGTGGGGGCAGCTCGGCGTCCGCCGAGGACGGGGTAGTTGGTAGTGGAGCGCTCACCATGAGCGGGGACGGTCCGGATCCCTCAGCATCTTTGGCCGGATTTGTGCAATCAACAGGGTGTGTCTGGTGGTTACAGTGCAAAGTGTTCTTAAGGGTGCTTTACACGCTGCGACATCGCTAACGATATATCGTCGGGGTCATGTCATTAGTGACGCACATCCGGTGCCGTTAGAGACATCGCAGCGTGTGACACCAAGGAGCGATGATCAACAAGCGCAAAAACGTGAAAAATCGTTGCTCGTTGACACGTCGCTCCTTTCCCAAATATCGTTGCTGCTGCAGGTACGATGTAGTTTGTCGTTCCTGCGGCAGCACACATCACTATGTGTGACACCGCAGGAACGACGAACATCTCCTTACCTGCGTCCACCGGCAATGAGGAAGGAAGGAGGTGGGCGGCATGTTCCGGCCGCTCATCTCCGCCCCTCCTCTGCTATTGGACTGCTGCCGTGTGACGTCACTGTGATGTGGCCGGTTTGCCGGCCAGAGCGATGTCGCAGGGAAGGTAAGTCCATGTGAGCGGTGTTGAGCGCCACGGGCAGCAATTTGCCCTTGACGCACAACAGACAGGGGTGGGTACGCTCGCTATCGATATCGGTACCGATATTGCAGCGTGTAAAGTACCCTGAAGGGTTTTGATTGGCTTTAGCTGTTAGCAACTCCAAAGGAACAGGACCCGTAACCAAGGAGGGTGCATACTGTGCTGAAGGGCAGATTGCACAATACCCTGTGACGACCTGATAGGCCAGGGCGTCACATAATCACAGTTAAGGATCTTTGATGTATTTGCAAAAATGATGGATAGCACATGTCGCGGGCGGGGAGGACGCCGCCGCTGCTGCGCTCTCGCTAACGCTCGGGTCCGGTGCTGCTGCGGCTGCTGCTGCTGCTCGGTGGCTTGAGCAGTGGGCCGGATCCGGGGACTCGAGCGGCGCTCCTCGCCCGTGAGTGAAAGGGGTGGTTGGTTTGAGGGATTTAGTCCGTGACGCCACCCACGGGTCGTGGCGAAGATGGGCACCACCGCTGCTGGTGACGGGGATCCTGGGAGCGATGGTAGGGAGCAGCTGGGATGTTGTTTTCCCCCTCCGTGGGTAGGGGTCGGTAGTCCCGGGGCCCGATGATGTGACGGGGAAGCAGGGTTGGTGAGGTGCAGGGTTGCTGGGACAGCGCGGCGCGGTGCCGGATGGCACGAGTGTACTCACTCAGTAAGAGATGCACAAAGTCCTCAGTAAACCAAACGGCTGGATGGACGGGTCCCGCAGCCGGCTGCAGTGTCTCTCCCCGTACAGGTGATGGTGGCTGTTTTTCCCTGCACCTTGATGTTCTCATTTGACTACTATGGATCCCCAACGGTAGTCCGCTCCCCGGTGTATGGGTACCGTAGGAGCCCGTTTGCCCGCAGGCGCTGGCCCTTGGGTCTCTAGCCTTAGGCGGTAGCTGTATACCCTCACGGTGTGGGCGGTTGCCTTTAATCAGGACTTTTGCTGTTAGAAAACCTCTGGGGTTCTGGTCACATTCGGATTTGACTATTGTCGGCGGCTCCAAGCCTGGTCGGGGTCTGATGGCCGTGCCTGTGTGTGCTGGCTTCACTTTGCTGCCCGGTCGGTACCAGTGGGCCGTCGCCCGTCCCTGGTCATACGGTTCCGCGTTGCTTCACCACTCCTGCAGACGGCCACCACCATCTGCCAACCTTGCTGTCAGTGCCTGGGCCACAAACCCAGACGCCCAAGTGTTTACTCCTCACTCCTCAAACTCCAAAACTACTCTCTCACACTTTCCCGCCTCCAGGCCTGTGAACTCATCGGTGGGTGGGGCCAACCGCTTGGCTCCACCCCACCTGGTGTGGACATGACACTGGAGGGAGGCAACAAGGGTTTTGTGTTTGGCTGGTGTCCCTTTTTAATGGGAGTGGGGTGTTTGTGTGTTATCTGTGACGACCTGGCTAGGCCAGGGCGCCACATTCACGTAACAAAAAAATCTGAAGTGTGAAAGAACTTTTAATGGATATGAGGGATGGAATTAGAGGGCCCTCAAAAAGTTATGACTTTATTAATATACAAAGAGAACTTTCTCTAAATCTCCAACTCCAAAGCCCCCAAAAAACAATGCGTATATGTAAGCAATCATGTGAGCGCATGAGAAGTTTTTTGTTTTTTTTGTTTTTTTTATTCCTTATCTGTCTCATATCAAAATTAGTCTGACAAGGATCTTATAGATCTTCTTTTAGGCCTTCAATATGTGGTACATGCAAAATAGTTTCAAGATAGTTGTATAGTTTCCTCAGATACTCAGATGGAGCATTGCTGTAAGACTCTCAACACATCTGGTCCCTTTAAGGAGAACCATTACTTTCCCCCGCATACATCTCCATTAAAACACTGCAGTACAAGATATATTTTTTCTTTATTTTTCAGTAAAGTGTACACATACCAAACACTAGTTGTGACCTTGATGTG
Source organism: Anomaloglossus baeobatrachus (assembly GCF_048569485.1). Classification (NCBI taxonomy): domain Eukaryota; kingdom Metazoa; phylum Chordata; class Amphibia; order Anura; family Aromobatidae; genus Anomaloglossus; species Anomaloglossus baeobatrachus. Next base: position 90,170,454 of record NC_134353.1, read on the forward strand.
CTTCATCTCCCATCACTCTAAAAGCAAAACATCAATAATGATTAATGAACTTGTACGATCGGTGATACTTGTGCATATTACTGTAGGCAGTAACAATAGTGAAGGACAAATTCCACTGGAAAGTTTGATAAAATAAACTTGAGTTTAAAAAAAAAAATCTGTACCGTGCTTCCACAAGAAGACCTTTTGTCATTCACATCTAAGAAATGCTTTCTTTTTCAATCCAAACTTGATATGTAATAATTAATGGAAGGTAAAGTTAAGAAAAAAATCACGTTTTTCTTTCTTGATATTTTCTGATATAGAAGTAACAATAGTTAAAATTCTGGACAAGACATAACAATTCCACCAAGACTACTTGAGTAGAGGCATAAAGGCCACTTTAAACGCAACAACATCGCTAAGGATGTCGTTGGGGGTCACGGAATTCGTGATGCACATCCGTTCTCGTTAGCGACATTGTTACGGGTGACACGTACGAGCGACCGCTAATGATCAAAAATACTCACCTTATCGTTGATCGTTGACACGCTGTCCATTTCCCAAATATCGTTGCTGTTGCAGGACGCAGGTTGTTCGTCGTTTCTGCGGCAGCACACATCGCTATGTGTGACACCCCAGGAACAAGGAACATCACCGTACCTGCGGCCGCCTGCAATGAGGAAGGAAGGAGGTAGGCGGGATGTTCGTCCCGCTCATCTCCATCCCTCCACTTCTATTGGGCGGCCGCTTAGTGACGTCGTTGTGACGCCGAACGATCCGCCCCCTTAGAAAGGAGACGGTTCGCCGGCAACAGCGACGTCGCTAGGCAGGTAAGTAGTGTGACGGGTCCGAGCGATGTTGTGTGCCACGGGCAGCGATTTGCCCGTGAAGCACAACCGACGGGGGCGGGTACGCTCGCTAGCGAGATCGCAGCTTGTAAACTGGCCTTTACTCTTGTTCTGGGGTATGTCTAGACAGTGTTTTTTGGTAAGGATTTTTCAGTCTGAAAATTTCATGGCCCAAAAATGTAGGAAATTCAAATTTTTTTATATGTTTTTTTTGCATATATGGCATTTTTATAGCTAAAATGATTTAGTAATCAATTTTGGAGTGTTTTTTTTCAAATAGATACACCCTCAAAATCGACATTTGTCAACAGCACCATTGGCAGCACTATAGGAGTGCTTTACCATTGATGTCAATAAGACACTTAAGGGCGTACCCGCCCCCGTCGGTTGTGCGTCATGGGCGATGTGTGCTGCCGATGAGTGCTGCCGCAGGAACAACGAACGACCTGCGTCCTGCACCAGCAACGAAATTTGGGAAATGGACAGCGTGTCAACGATCAATGATAAGGTGAGTATTTTTGATCGTTAGCGGTCGCTTGTACATGTCACACGCAACAACGTCGCTAACAAGAACGGATGTGCGTCACGAATTCTGTGACCCCAACGACATCTCATTAGCGTTGTCATTGCGTGTAAAGCGGCCTTTAGTCAAAAAGTATTTTCAACTTTCAGGTATGTCTGCCAGGAAAGTGCCTGAGAAAGTGCTGCAGAAGTGCCCTATAAAAGCAACACAATGCCATAGTGCGCAGCGATGTCAAAACAACATTGCTGGACACATGTTCCATGTTATGTCCCTTTTTTCACCGCTTCAGAGTTCAGAACAGAAGAGACAATCTCATTCTCCAGGTGAACTCTGCTAGGAAGCTGCCAGCTATCTATATTTAAAGGGAACCAACCAGTAGGATTTTTATATATAAGGTAAAACCAGTGCTATACTGGCGCTAAGATGCTAATTGTAAGCATAGCTTTTATTTAAAGATGGCATGTTTCTTTCACAAATATATCCAAGTAAAGTTCCAGCAATGCACTGTTATTTGATTGATAGGTGCAACAGGAAGGGAGTATGTGGGTCGGGTCTTGTTATCTATTCCCGCCCCTGTCTGTCTGCCTGCACTGGAATTAACATCTATGACAGCGACAGGGAGAGGAAGGCTAATCAGGCAGACAAGAGCGGGAACAGATAGCAAGACCCACATATTCCCTTCCTGTTGCACCTGTCAATCAAATAGCATTGCATTGCTGGAAGTTTGCTTACACATATTTCTGAAATAAAACACCCAAACTCAGAACAAAAACTAAGCTTACATTCAGCATCCTAGCGCCAGTATATAACTGGGTTTACTTTATATATGAAAATCCTGCTGGTTGGTTCTCTTTAACAGTACAGAGTAAATGCTTCCCGCTCTCTATACTTAACGGTACAGACTCAAAGCCAAAAATAAATTCTTAAATAGCCAGATAGTGATAAAATATCAATTTTTGTTATATATTAAATATATTAAAAAGGCATTTGACAAATAATGACAATGAGTACACTAGGAAAAAGCACCTCAGACCAGTAGGAGGGGGACAAAAATATATATCAGATCACTTAGTATGCTGGTGGCCCATAGAAATTATATTATACATGATATAACAATGAGGTCATAAAGATCTATACAGTACAAGTGTAGAATAAGGAACCAACCTGTCTGCATGTACCCCCGTCACAGAGACCCGATGCGCGCGTTTCGCTGTGGGAACCTTCGTGATTAATGGAGATTAGATATTATTAGACATCTCCATTACTAACCTGTCCAGTAAGCCTGACATCAGTAGTATGCAAAGTTTTTGAGGGCATTTTAAGGGAAGACATGCAAAAATATATTGCAGAAAATAATATGATAACTGACAGACAGCATGGATTCATGAAAGATAAGTCGTGTCTAACCAACCTGTTGGGGTTCTATGAGGGGGTAAGTTCAAACCTGGATATTGGTAATGCAGCTGATGTGATTTATTTGGACTTTGCAAAGGCATTTGATATTGTACCACATAATAGCCTTATACTAAAGCTCCAGAAGCAAGGACTAGGGGAAACTATATGCAACTGGGTAAGGAATTGGCTAAAAGATAGGAAACAAAGAGTAGTCATAAATGGTACATTCTCTAAATGGGCTATAGTCAGCAGTGGGGTGCCGCAGGGATCTGTGCTTGGACCGATTCTTTTTACTCTCTTTATTAATGACCTTGTGGATGGGATTGATAGTACCGTGTCAGTCTTTGCCGATGACACCAAACTATGTAGATATTAAAAACTGACCTGGATAGTACAATATTACAAAAAGATCTGGATAAGATGTCAGAATGGGCAGATACTTGGCAAATGAGATTTAATGTTGATAAATGTAAAGTAATGCACCTAGGATGGAATAATCCTATAGCTGCGTATACATTAAATGGAAGTAAACTCGGGACTACAGAACAGGAGAAGGACTTGGGTATTCTCATTACAAATAAGCTGAGCAGCAGCACTCAATGTCAAGCAGCAGCTGCTAAAGCAAACAAGATTTTAGGATGTATAAAAAGAGAGATTAGATCCCGTGATCCCAACGTATTGTTACCCCTCTATAAATCACTTGTAAGGCCACATCTGGAATATGGGATCCAGTTTTGGGCTCCACATTTTAAAAAGGACATTCAAAAGTTAGAGTCAGTTCAAAGGCGGGCAACTAGACTATTACAAGGAATGGAAGGCCTCCCATATGATGACAGGTTGAAAAAGTTAGATATGTTTAGCTTAGAAAAAAGACGTCTCAGAGGAGATCTCATTTATATGTATAAATACATGTGTGGTCAATATAAAGGACTGGCACATGACTTATTCCTTCCAAAGACAATATTAAGGACCAGGGGGCACTCACTGCGAGTGGAAGAAAAGCGATTCCGACAGCTAAATAGGAAAGGGTTCTTTACAGTTAGAGCAGTCAGACTGTGGAATGCCGACCACAAGAGGTAGTAATGGCAGATACTATAACAGCTTTTAAAAAAGGGCTGGATGATTTGCTCAGTACACACAACATTGTTGGTTATAAATGACTTAGTGACTAAATGTAGATCTGGTGGAGGAAGCTTGAACTAGATGGACCTAGGTCTTTTTTCAACCTAAGTAACTATGTAACTATGTAACCTGGTAACTAAAAAAACCCCACAAAAATAGTTTATTTGAAAAACACTCTCAACTTTTTGCCTGGTTCGCCAATTTATTTTTTAAATAACATGTAGGACCAACGTAGTCTAGAGATTACAGCGTAGTCCAAAGTTGAAAACCTGGAAAACATAGAAAGAGATAAACAAAAACTAGAGACTGTCTTTTAGACAGCAAAGTTCCCATGGAGCTGCAACGTAGTCCAGCTCTTCCCACTAGGTTGCTCAATTCTGACATCAAAATTTGACGCACAAATCTATACATTGGGAATGTTATTGGAGGTAGGGAAAATTGGAGTGTTCTAGAAATCAGAATTAGAGGGCTTGTCAGGGATTTAAAAATAACAGACAAAAACAATACCACAATTACGTCAACGGGCCAGAACAGCTATTCCAGATACACCCATGGACAAAAAAGTAAATATTTTAGACAAGCCCTTTAATAAGTTGCAGAATTATATACCATGTATGTAACCGACAATGGCAACAAAAAAAACACAGTGGGTACGGAAAGTATTCAGACCCCTTAAAATGTTTCCGCTCTTTGTTTCATTGCAGCCATTTGGTAAATTCAAATAAAGTTCATTTTTTTCTCATTAATGTACACTCTGCACCCCATCTTGACAGAAATGTAGAAATTTTTGGAAATTTATTTAACAAGAAAAACTGAAATATTACATGGTTGTAAGTATTCAGACCTTTTTCTCAGACACTCATATTTAAGACATAGCTGAACTGGAGAGGGTGCAGAGAAGAGCCACCAAGATTATTAGAGGAATGGGTGGGCTGCAATACCAAGACAGGTTATTAAACTTGGGGTTATTTAGTTTGGAAAAACCAAGGCTTAGGGGGATCTAATCACAATGTATAAACATATGAGGGGACAGTACAGAGACCTTTCCAAAGATCTTTTTACACCTAGGCCTGCGACTGGAACACAGGGGCATCCGCTACGTCTTGAGGAAAGAAGGTTTAATCATAATCACAGACGAGGATTCTTTACTGTACGAGCAGTGAGACTATGGAGCTCTCTGCCGTATGATGTTGTAATGAGTGATTCACTACTAACATTTAAGCAGAGCCTGGACGCCTTTCTTGAAAAATTTAATATTACCAGTTATGTATATTAGATTTTATGACAGGGTATTGATCCAGGGAACTAGTCTGATTGCCGGATGTGGAGTCAGGAAGGAAATTTTTTCCCCATTGGAACTTGTTTGCCACATTGGTTTTTTTTTGCCTTCCTCTGGATCAACATGTTAGGCTACAGGTTGAACTAGATGGACTTAGAGTCTCCCTTCAACCTTAAAAACTATGATACTATGATACTATGAAGTCACATGCTCAGGGCTGTATTTTGCCTTCATGCTGCCCTAGGCACTTTAAGTGGTCGCGCCCCTTAGTGACAACGTAAAACTGAGTTTTCGCACACGACATCTGTTTAAGGCAGATCTACTCTGTAGCACACTTTAAAAAGTATCAATAAGAAACGAACCCCCCCCCCCAATGGGAATCACCACAGGCACATCAAAACATAGCATGAGTATAAAATATTCCCACCACACCGTCCCCACTTATATACTGTGACTGTGACACTGCCCCTAATAAACACCACACTGCCCTCCCTTATAAACTACTGTATATGCACCACACCTTCCTCGATTATGAAATATGATCTGTACATTGTGAGGAGGGAGCAGCATGATGTGAGGACAATGTCCCATGCATGCTGCCCCCTCCTCACAATGTCCCATGCATGCTGCCCCCTCCTCACAATGTCCCATGCATGCTGCCCCCTCCTCACAATGTCCCATGCATGCTGCTCCCTCGTCACAATGTCCCATGCATGCTGCTCCCTCCTCACAATGTCCCATGCTTGCTGCCCCCTCCTCACAATGTCCCATGCATGCTGCCCCCTCCTCACAATGTCCCATGAATGCTGCCCCCTCCTCACAATGTCCCATGAATGTTGCCCCCTCCTCACAATGTCCCATGCATGCTGCCCCCTCCTCACAATGTCCCATGCATGCTGCTCCCTCCTCACAATGTCCCATGCATGCTGCCCCCTCCTCACAATGTCCCATGCATGCTGCCCCCTCCTCACAATGTCCCATGCATGCTGCCCCCTCCTCACAATGTCCCATGCATGCTTCTCTCTCCTCACAATGTCCCATGCATGCTGCCCCCTCTTCACAATGTCCCATGCATGCTGCTCCCTCCTCACAATGTCCCATGCATGCTGCCCCTCCTCACAATGTCCCATGCATGCTGCTCCCTCCTCACAATGTCCCATGAATGCTGCTCCCTCCTCACAATGTCTCATGCATGCTGCCCCCTCCTCACAATGTCTCATGTATGCTGCTCCTGCCTCACAATGTCCCATGCATGCTGCTCCCTCCTCACAATGTCCCATGCATGCTGCTCCCTCCGCACAATGTCTCATGCTTGATGCTCCCTCCTCACAATGTCCCATGCATGCTGCTCCTTCCTCACAATGTCCCATGCATGCTGCTCCCTCCTCACAATGTCTCATGCATGCTGCCCCCTCCTCAGTGTCCCATGCATGCTGCCCCCTTCTCACAATGTCCCATGCATGCTGCCCCCTCCTCACAATGTCTCATGCATGCTGCCCCCTCCTCAGTGTCCCATGCATGCTGCCCCCTTCTCACAATGTCCCATGCATGCTGCCCCCTCCTCACAATGTCTCATGCATGCTGCCCCCTCCTCAGTGTCCCATGCATGCTGCCCCCTTCTCACAATGTCCCATGCATGCTGTCCCTCTCCATGAGCTCCTAATGCTGCCTTCCTCTTTTCCATAATGAAACCTTCATGTTGCCCCACTCATGCTAAGACCACCACACTAACGCTTATGCTGAGACCCCCCCCCCACACACACTACCTCACTCTTGATATTGACTCCCCTACATTGCTCCACTCCATACTGATCCCACACATGCTGCCCCTTCTTCACAATGAGCTCCCAATGCTGCCCCCTCTTATTCTGAGTCCTTACACTCCCCCCACCCAATCGATTTTGTCATTGCACTATCCCTCATCCCTTGTCCTCTGTCTCTAGCATTAGCCCCTCTCTCCCACTCCCCCAACATCAGCCTCTCTCCCCCAGCATCAGCCTCTATCTTCCCTCAGCATCAGCCTCTCTTCCCCAGTCTCAGCCTTTGCCTCCCCCCAGCCTCAGCCTACCCCAGTCTCCGCCTCAGCCTCCCTCCAGCCTCCCTCCAGTCTCAGCCTCAGCCTCCCTCAAGTCTCAGCCTCAGCCTCCCTCCAGTCTCAGCCTCAGCCTCCCTCCAGTCTCAGCCTCAGCCTCCCTCCAGTCTCAGCCTCAGCCTCCCTCCAGCCTCCCCCCAGTATCTGCCTCTGCCTCCCTCCAGCCTCACCCCAGTCTCTGCCTCTGCCTCCCTCCAGCCTCCCCCCAGTCTCAGCCTCAGCCTCCCTCCAGTCTCAGCCTCAGCCTCCCTCCAGCCTCCCCCAGTCTCAGCCTCTGCCTCCCTCCAGCCTCCCCACAGTCTAAGCCTCTGCCTCCCTCCAGTCTCAGCCTCTGCCTCCCTCCAACCTCCCCCCAGTCTCAGCCTCTGCCTCCCTCCAGCCTCCCCCCAGTCTCTGCCTCTGCCTCCCTCCAGTCTCTCCCCAGTCTCAGCCTCTGCCTCCCTCCAGTCTCAGCCTCTGTCTCCCTCCAGTCTCAGCCTCTGCCTCCCTCCAGCCTCCCCCCAGTCTCTGCCTTTGCCTCCCTCCAGCCTCCCCCCAGTCTCAGCCTCTGCCTCCCTCCAGCCTCCCCCCAGTCTCTGCCTCTGCCTCCCTCCAGCCTCCCCCCAGTCTCAGCCTCTGCCTCTCTCCAGCCTCCCCCCAGTCTCAGCCTCTGCCTCCCTTCAGCCTCCCCCCAGTCTCTGCCTCTGCCTCCCTCCAGCCTCCCCCCAGTCTCTGCCTCTGCCTCCCTCCAGCCTCCCCCAGTCTCAGCCTCTGCCTCCCTCCAGCCTCCCCACAGTCTCAGCCTCTGCCTCCCTCCAGTCTCCCCCCAGTCTCAGCCTCTGCCTCCCTCCAGTCTCAGCCTCTGCCTCCCTCCAGTCTCTGCCTCTGCCTCCCTCCAGCCTCCCCCCCAGTCTCTGCCTCTGCCTCCCTCCAGCCTCCCCCCAGTCTCAGCCTCTGCCTCCCTCCAGCCTCCCGCCAGTCTCTGCCTCCCTCCAGCCTCCCCCCAGTCTCTGCCTCTGCCTCCCTCCAGCCTCCCCACAGTCTCAGCCTCTGCCTCCCTCCAGTCTCCCCCCAGTCTCAGCCTCTGCCTCCCTCCAGCCTCCCCCCAGTCTCTGCCTCTGCCTCCCTCCAGCCTCCCCCCAGTCTCAGCCTCTGCCTCTCTCCAGCCTCCCCCCAGTTTCAGCCTCTGCCTCCCTCCAGCCTCCCCCCAGTCTCTGCCTCCCTCCAGCCTCCCCCCAGTCTCTGCCTCTGCCTCCATCCAGCCTCCCCCAGTCTTAGCCTTTGCCTCCCTCCAGCCTCCCCACAGTCTCAGCCTCTGCCTCCCTCCAGTCTCAGCCTCTGCCTCCCTCCAGCCTCCCCCCAGTCTCAGCCTCTGCCTCTCTCCAGTCTCAGCCTCTGCCTCCCTCCAGCCTCCCCCCAGTCTCAGCCACTACCTCCCTCCAGTCTCAGCCTCTGCCTCCCTCCAGCCTCCCCCCAGTCTCAGCCTCTGCCTCCCTCCAGCCTCCCCCCAGTCTCAGCCTCTGCCTCCCTCCAGCCTCCCCCCAGTCTCAGCCTCTGCCTCCCTCCAGCCTCCCCCCAGTCTCAGCCTCTGCCTCCCTCCAGCCTCCCCCCAGTCTCAGCCTCTGCCTCCCCCCAGTATCTGCCTTTGCCGCCTCCCCCCCCCGCATGCGCAGATCTCCGGTCTGCATTAGAGACACTCCCACGCTCCTTATGAATCCACTTACCTGCTCCAGTGCCCGCCGCCATCTTCTTGGCTCACGTGAGTATCCTCTTCTGACACCGGCTTCCATCACGTCCTCCGCGGCGTCCTGCTGTGAGCTCTGCATGTGACGTCCACACAGCAGTGGACGCAGCACAGAGGAAGGAGCTGATTGGCGCGCGCCTGTGACCCCGGAAGTGCAGGCGCCGGCAGTTCCGGGGTCAATCAGCTCCCTGTGCTCGGCGGCCACAAAAAAAAATGTAAAAAAAAAAATGTAAAAAAAAAAAAAATTTTTTTTTTTTTGCTGCCAGAAGGTGCCGCCCCTCACAATCTGCCGCCCTAGGCACCGGACCACGGGTGCCTAATGGTAAATACGGCCCTGCACATGCTGTCCATTTCCCTCTGATCCTCCTTGAGATGGTTCTTCTCCTACATTGGAGTCCAGCTGCATTTAATTAAACTGATAGGACTTGATTTGGAAAGGCGCACACCTGTCTATATAAGACCTCACAGGTCACAGTTCATGCATGTCAGACCAAATGAGAATCATGAGGTCAAAGGAACTGCCCAAGGAGCTCAGAGACAGAATTGTGGCAAGGCACAGATCTGGCGATGGTTACAAAAGAATTTCTTCAATACTCAAGGTTCTTAAGAGCACAGTGGCTTCCATAATCCTTAAATGTAAGAAGTTTGGAACCACCAGAACTGTTCCTAGACCTGGCCATCCAGCCAAACTGAGCAATCATGGGAGAAGAGTCTTGGTGAGCGAGGTAAAGAAGAACCCCAAGATCACTGTGGCTGATCTCCAGAGATGCAGTAGGGAGATGGGACAAAGTTCCACAAAGTCAACTATCACTGCAGCTCTCCACAAGTCGGGCCTTTATGGTAGAGTGGCTGGACAGAAGCCTCTCCTCAGTGCAAGGCATATGAAAACCCGCATAGAGTTTGCAAAAAAAACACATGAAGGACTCCCAGAGTATGAGGAATAAGATTCTCTGGTCTGATGAGACGAAGGTAGAAAACTTTTTGGTGATCATTCTAAGTGGTATGTGTGCAGAAAACCAGGCACTGCTCATCACCTGCCCAATACAATCCCTATAGTGAAACAAGGTGGTGGCAACATCATGCTATGCAGGTGTTTTTCAGCTACAGGGACAGGACAACTGGTTGCAATTAAATGAAAGATAAATGTGGCCAAGTACAGAGATATCCTGGAAGAAAACCTCTTCCAGAGTGCTCTGGACCTCAGACTTGGCCGAAGATTCACCTTCCAACAAGACAATGACCCTAAGCACACAGCTAAAATAACAAAGTAGTAGCTTCAGAACAGCTCTGTGACCATTCTTGACTGACCCAGTCAGAGCCTTGACCTAAACCCAATTGAGCATCTCTGGAGAGACCTGAAAATGGCTGTCCACCAAAGTTCATCATCAACCTGACTGAACTGGAGAGGATCTGCAAGGAAGAATGGAAGAGGATCCCTAAATCCAGGATCCCAAGAAGACTCATGGCTGTACTAGCTCAAAAGAGTGCTTCTACTCAATACCGAGCAAAGGGTCTAAATACTTATGACCATGTGATATTTCAGTTTTTCTTGTTTAATAAATTAGCAAAAATGTCTAAATTTCTGCTTTTTTCTGTCAAGATGGGGTGCAGAGTGTACATTAATGGGAAAAAAATGAACTTTTTTGAATTTACCAAATGGCTGTAATGAAACAAAGACTGAAAAATTTAAAGGGGTCTCAATACTTTCCGTACCCACTGTATACTCATGATCCATGGCAAATAGTATTTTCTCTGTAAAATACAACCATGGAATATTAGTCAGAGTGGCTGAGCTAACGCATTTAGCTGCCCATGATGATATATAGACTAAAATGTGACAGCGGGATTCTGAAGTTCAACAAAATGTAATTTCTGGTCAGATGTGTGATGACAGAATAGTCTCAGTTGCTGCCAAACAATTTCCATGACACATTTCACAATAGAGAGAAGCTTATATCACTTTATTTTAACCTCCTGGTAGTTTATTTTTCACATTTAGAAACTATTACGGCAAGTATTTATTCTAAATCCACAGAATACAGTGGAGACCAACAATGATAACCATCTTGCATTGACATATTCATACTAACCCTGCTGAGAAAATATTATTCTCAAGCAATTTAATGTTGTCAGCTAAAATAAATCTAAAGGCCGGCATGGGTTTTGGAGCTCTTTTAGCTTTCTATGGTTTGTCACTCTTTGTTTTCCTTGACAGTTAACATACAAAGTGCTATGACTTTCTGTTTCCACACTGAACTGTATTTTGTGAGAAATATTTAGAGGCTAAAATATTTTTATTATTTTCCACATTGAGCATTCTATGGATCTATCTATCTATCTATCTATCTATCTATCTGTCACCCTAGGTATGGGGTAGTACCAAGCGCATGACAAAAAGAAAGAAAAACCCTGTGTCTAGGGAAAGAGAAGATGATGACCCCTGACCAAACCTACTGTTGGTCCCTGGCGTCCCTCACCACCCTAGATAGGTTCCGCACCTATGCGCTGTGCCGGATATCTGACCCTAGGTATCCCTAGTGCTGGGCCCTAAATAGGGAATAGGTCAACCCCACTAAACAATTATAGAAGATACAAGTGGGATATGGGGAAAAGCATGAACTACTGATCATTAGATGACTCCGGTAGAAGTTCAGCAGAGTTTGCAGCAATGATACCACAGATGAGTACAAACCACTTGCTTGCAATTTAGGCTTGAAGGAATTGAAAAATATCACCAACAGCAGTCCAAAGGAAGGGGTGTATAAACACCAAGGGAATACTGATAATCAGCAGTGGAAGGCGAGCTCCTGCTGGGTCTAAAAGGGAGAGAGATGAATCCAGCAGGAAAGCTACCTAATGTCATGATTCATGCATGGCTCTACCGTCTCTGAGCTGGTGCATGTATCCTGGGTTTAGGACCCTTGGGAGGGGTCTGTTTGTTCTGTCCTCGTTCCAGGGGTCGCGCCGCCATATCTTGGTGCTGCTACGTCCAGGACACCGCCAGTAATATTTCCAGATCTATTTCATGTACTGTTCCTAGAGAAGTTCTCTGTTTCTTGTTCTGATACCTGGCACTGCTCGTCCTGACCTCGGGTCCTCTTCCTGACCTAACCACCATCCCTCCTACCCAACTTGACCTAAGTTTCCACGGCCTGTTCTGACCTCTGTCCCTCCTGCCCAACCTGACCTCGGTTTCCCCGGCCTGTCCTGACCTCCGTCCCTCCTGCCCATCCTAACCTCCATCCCTCCTTCCCAACCTTACCTCTGTTCCTCCCTTTCCTCCGGTCTCTGGTCCTGTCCAGTGTCCTTCACATCCCTCCCCTGTGCCTACTTGCTCTCACGGTATCCAACCTCAGCTCTGTTCTTTGACTTTGGCTTGTTTTCTCCTTGGTACAGACATCCCGGCATAGACCCTGACTGATCGACTAATCCTGCACTTGTGTTAGTGACTTCTAGTGGGCTTCTGTCTAACTGCACTCAGGAGTTCTCTTTCTACCTGACTCCCAGAGCCTCCTAGTGGTAGCTTGACACCTATACCATTGAATACTGACAGCAGGAACAATGGAAAGTCAGGGAACATACTGATCTACCAGATGATGTGATCTTCAGTGGCCAGAAACCACACGACTGTCTGTGACCCGTGACATACCTGTGACAGTAGATCACTGCGAACTACTGGTAAACTCAAGCATTGCTCAACCCAAGCAATAAACAACAATGGAGAAGTAGTAATAGTTAGAACTGAACTTGTTGTAGCTTGTGAAACCTACTTCTAGGCACCTAACAGCTACCCCAGGCCTCCAAACCGCCACTATGTATTTATTGCTACCTTATAACCTTTCTAACGAGTCCAATTGTATTGGATTATTAATTTCTTCATATACCAAAAAACATCTATTTCATTACTGTGTTGGTGATATGCTAATTAATGTGTTACTAGTCATGAGGACAATGTTTTCCCCAGACTAATCAACTCAACAATCATGTTATCATGTAACTTTTGGTGGAAGTAACGTGAATTGCAAGAGCAACATCATTACCAGCTCTTTGCCAATCTCTACCTTCCTGACAATGCTGGGTGGGATCTGTAAAGTCGGTGGGAATGGCTGGCTGAGTTCTACATCACCACTGCTTTTCTGGGCATGTGCAGAGTGCACATGTACCTGACAATGAAATATAGGAATTATGGCACTGCAATACTGCTACTGGATAAAATGAGAAACTTTGTTTACAAATTGGCCGATTTGTGTAAGGCCCTACAAGTAATGAGAAGGTAGGGTCCAGCTAAATATTTCTTGTTTACATATTTTAGCTTTTCAGAGTGCTGCTGTACATATTTTTGCAACTTTGTTGAATTTTCAGTGTGCACCTGTTCACACCTAGTGGATGTGCTGGTCAGTCTTTTTCTATTAGTATTCCATTCCTTTCTGACTGAGCACTCCTCCTATCAGCCAGAGCGTTTTCACTTAGTTGGATCCTACCTGCCCATTACTTGTAGGTTTTTTTAACCTGGATAGAGGTGTATTATTATAGGGTCACAACAAAGAGAGGTACGCCTTGTCATTGGCTGTGGGGCTTACACGAATTGGCCAAATTGTAAACCAAGTATCTAATTTGTTTAAAAAAATAGCAGTAATGCAGTGCCAAAATTCCTATATTTCATGTTTACATATTTTAGCTTTTCAGAGTGCCGCTGTACATATTTTGGTAACTTTGTTGAGTATTCAGTGTGCACCAGTTCACACCTAGTCGATGTGCTGGCCAGTCTTCTCATAGACTTCCAGTCCATCCACCAAGCACTGAAATGATCCAATAAGTCACAATTCCTGTCTTGTGGTGCAAAAGAGGAGCAGAACGGCACTGGGAACAGCAGAAGACAGCAGATGGTTAATAATTTACTATGCGCAAAGTACATACATTACCGATACTAATCCGGTGGTGAAATAAAAAAAATGGATTTGTACTTTACATACACAACACTTTTACCGAACCATAAGATTCAAAGTTTTAAGATTCTGAACTATTAGGCAAATTCAGACCCGCACATTGGAATTATATTTGTTCAATGCAAAATCAGCTAGTATTCAAGTGTTTAAAGAGTACCTACCACTAGGATTTTCAAATATAAAATAAAGTGCTATACTGGCGCTATCATGCTGATTCTATACATAGCTTTAGTTGTGAGATTGGATGTATACTTTCTGAAATATAGGCAAGTAAAGATTGTGAAATGCACTGTTATGTGATTGATAGGTGCTGCACAATAACTAATAGGTGGGTCAGGTTTTGCTGGTTATTCCCACCCCTGTCTGCCTGCTTGTCCTTTCTCTCCCCTGTCCTTCCTCCTCCCCTGTCTTTCCTCCCACCCTCCTCCCCCTGTAATAACAGAGACAGGGGGAGGACAGACAGGCAACAGACAGGGGCGGGAATAACTAGCAAAATCCGACATACTTAAGGCTGCTTTACACGCAGCGACATCGCTAGCGATGTCGCTAGCGAAAGCATCCGCCACTTCCCGTGGCGAACAATATCGCTTGTAAGTGTCAGACGCACTTACCTTCCTAGCAACATCGCTGTGGCCAGCGAACAACCACTTTTTTAAGGGGGAGGTTCGTGCAGAATCACAGCGACGTCACACAGCGGCCCGCCAATAGAAGCGGAGGGGCGGAGAGCAGCCGCAGCAACGTCACTCCCACCTCGATGCCGGAGGACGCAGGAAGGCTGTTGTTCGTCGTTCCCGGGGTGTCACACGTAGCGATGTGTGCTGCCTCAGGAACGATGAACAACCTGCGTCCAGCACGAGCAACGATATTTGGAAAATGAACGACTTGTCAACGATCCACGATTTGGTGAGTATTTTTGAGTGTTAGCGGTCGCTCGTAGGTGTCACACACAACGACGTTGCTAACGATGCCGGATGTGCGTCACGAATTACGTGACCCCGACAACATATCGTTAGATACGTCGTTGCGTGTAAAGCGGCCTTTATTCTGTAGCTGCTATCAATCAAATAACAGTGCATCTCACAGACTTTACTTGCTTGTATTTCAGAAACTATACATCCAGTCTCACAACTAAAGGTATGTATAGAATCCGCATGATAGTGCCAGTATAGCACTGGCTTTAGGTTATATAGAAAAATCCTGGTGGTTGGTTCTCTTTAATGTATTTATGATTAAAAAAATAATTTATGCATAGCCATTACTGAAATTAAAGAGGAAATAACCATTAAGTACCTTCAGCATACAATATGAAATCTCTGGATGATGTGTGTACAACAATTCTAAACACCAGAGACTTAATTGTTAGCAAATGTCACTCATCCTATCAAGAAGACTTGCACAGTGATATACTGTCGGAGAAATCCAACGGCTACACAACCATTATAACTTTCCCCCATACGATCGACCTAGGAAAAAATTATAATAAAACCTAAAAACCCAAAACCAATCACTTCCTATTGCACCTTAATAACATAGATCCCATTCAGAATCTTCCCATAATTAGATCCTCTCCTTAGTGTATTAATTAGCACTTAAAAAAAATTGCAACATGATACCCAGCAATTTGTTCTCCCCCCGTCTGTAAGATTTAGGATGTTGCTATGTTTCCTGTGCTTTCAATATGCAATTAAAACAATAATTGGCTTTGAAAGACAATTTCTCGACAGTCATATGCAATTCTTCCGGGTTACATGAAGTGTTGAGGACGCTCGCTCTCCTAATTGCACACATGCATTCTTTGTTTGGAGGTTTTGTGCTCTGTACCGTCTGTTAAATATCTAACATACAAGTTTCTTCTTTAACAAACAGATGGGAGGAATTTCATATGATATTTTTCCTACAGAGTGACACGGTATTTCATTAGAGAAGTAGAAAATCAGACAGATGTGTCAAAACAATCCTGAAAGTGATGTGTTATATAAGGTTATTTCCAATCGCACATTTAAATATCTTTTGTAATGGATTATATTGTGGTAGATTCAATTCATCTGTTTTATTCCAGTTAGATATGCTTTCAAAAAGTGTTCTTGACATTTATCATTTTATTCCCTTTTCATTTTGTCTGGTGTTACCTTCATTATCTTTATATTACGGTATAGCAGCAGGATTCATCCATAATGTGAAATAAGGATGTTTTCAGTAACGAGTGTCCTCAGTAAACTGTTCAAGGGGGCAAAAGAAAGGTCCAGCTGGTCATGGACACTAGACTTTGGCTCATAATGTTGATTTTGAGAACTTCCTTCTTTCTTTTTGACCTGGTAGATTCTTCCCGTCTTATTCTTTTGAGCACCTGGCAGACACTTACCGTATTTTTGGGATTATAAGACGCACTTTTCCTCCCAAAAATTTGGGACACCCCTCTCTGTGTACCCAATATACATACGGTCCTTTTCTCATTATTTATTGTCTGTTAACATCAACTGTACTGGTACCTTTCACATAGGCATTTGTGCCTGTTTATTTGACATATGATGCCTTATGTCTTCCTTCACCCATCGCTTTTTTGTGATTAGTACTTTACATCCCTTTGACTATCATATATATAGCTTTATAGGGTTGGTGTTCCATCTGACATAGGCATCCGTTTTAGGCTACTTTCACACATCAGGTTTTTTCCATCAGGCACAATCCGGAAAAAACGGGTAAAACGGATCCGGTACCGCATCCGTTTTATCCCCATAGATTTGCATTGTTACCGGATTGTGCCTGATGGCTTTGCGTTGCATCCGTTTTTTTACGGATGTGGCAAAATTAATTAAAGCAGCGGCCGGAGGCAACGTGTCTTGTAACGTTTTTTTGTCTGGCAAAAAAACCGCATCGCGCCAGATCCGGCGCGATACGGCGTGTTTTACATAGGAAGCCTATGGACACCGCATCCGGCGTAATGCGGCAAAAAAATGGATGCGGCTGCCAGATCCATTTTTGTTAAATGAGCATGCTCAAATGTTTTGAAAAAACGGATCCAGCAAAGAAACGGACAAAACGGATGCAAAAACGGATGCAAAATGGATCCAACGGATCCGTTATTTTACGCATCCGGTATAACGGATCCGTTAAAAACGGATCCGGTGGATACAGTTTTCACAATTTTTTCCGGATTTGTTGGAGCAGTAAAAAAAAGGACTATGCCTGAATACAGAAAACTGATTTGTGAAAGTAGCCTTAGCGTTGCCTATACAGCGGTTTTCTTGACCTCACTTGCTATATTTGTACACCTGACCCTCCGTCTATACAACTCTATGATCTACTTCACAGCTCCCATTTTTTGATGGCTTCATGATATTGACATGTCATTTTGTACCTTACATGTTTTTGCATGACATTTATTGTTATTATTTTCTTGAACACAGGGTTCATCATTGTTTATTGTATTTATTTTTACTTGTCCACCAGTGCCATGTCACAGGTGCCACTCTACGTGTGGTTTCCCACATGTCTTGTTTTTAATGTTTTTAAACAAATTTGTCGTGTGCTTTTTGAATAAAGGTGTCATTTATTTTCTATATGATATCTGGTGTGCCCCTGGTCCTTTGTGCAGTGCCTTTCCTTTTTCTTTGTCTAATATCCCCCTTCACTGCATCAGGGTGCACCCAACTGTATACTTATATTCAGTGGTGCGCTCCAACTCTCTTTGTCCTTTATTCTCTATAGCAGGCGCATACGATTGTATTGACACCGCGCATGCGCCATGCTCGTAATAGTTGCATAAGCGCATGTGTAGCTAGGCGCATTCCATACTGAAGCGCACATCACTCTCATCATTCGCATTTAAAAAAAACAGTGTGGGGTTCCCCCTCAATTTTGATACCCAGCCAAGGTAAACCAGACTGCTGTGGATTGTTATTATCAGGTTCGAAAAGGCTATGGTTTTTGGTCCATTTCGGCCAAACAGTATCAGCCCACAGCTGCCCCAGAAGTAGAGTTGATGATAGCTGTGACTTATCAAAAATCACAGCTGCCATCAAGCTCTGGGTTAGTAATGGAGAGGTGTCTATGAGATACCGCCATTACTAACCTTGTAAGTCTAAAGAAATAATCACAAACACAGAAAAATCCTTTACTTAAATCAAAAAACACAGACATTCTCTTTCACTCATTTATTAACTCCCAAAACACCCCCGCAGGTCCGACGTACTCCACAATGACGTCCCATGTTGCTGTTTGGCTCTGCTGGATCTGGAGGCAGCAGTGAGCAGTAGCTTTAGAAAACATGACCTCTCTCTGTGACCTCTGGAACATACTGAGGCAAGTCAGGGAGCTCACGGCAGTGATGCCAGTGAGGTAACCAGAGTTCAGAGTTGGCGGTTCCCATGATACCCGCTGTGTAAACCACCAACTGTGAGCCCAGGTGAACATACTTCCACAGTCCAACAGTCCAATGTGCTCTAGAGATTTTACCGGGTCATGCGTATTGCCGACTGCGTGACACATAATAAATGGATGAAAGAGGGTGTCTGGGTTCTTTATTTCAAATAAAGGATTTTTCTGTGTTTGCATTTATTTCTTTTGACTTGCAAAATTAGTAATGGGGGAGTCTCATAGATACCTCTCCATTACTGACCCAAAGCATGATAGCAGGTGTGATTTTTGACAGAT
The DNA here is from genome assembly GCF_048569485.1 of Anomaloglossus baeobatrachus. NCBI lineage: Eukaryota > Metazoa > Chordata > Amphibia > Anura > Aromobatidae > Anomaloglossus > Anomaloglossus baeobatrachus. Next base: position 90,189,017 of record NC_134353.1, read on the forward strand.
CACAGCTATCATCAACCTCATATATTACCCCAATTGTCACCACACCAGTGCAATCAGGATGAGGTAGGAAAAGCACTAGATTTGTCGCATCTAATGTGATGCGCCACTTCTAGGGCATCTGCAGGCTGATATTTATTGGCTGGGAAGGGCCAGTATCAATGGCTGTTCCAACACTCATTATAGCAGCTTTAAGCTGTTTGCTTTACCTTGGCTAGTCATCAAAAATTGATTTATTCAAGACGTGGGGTCCCCTCTATTTTGATAACCAGTTAAGATAAAGCTGACAGCTGGGAGCTGCTATTATCATGGTGGGAAGAGCCATGGATATGGGCCCCTTCATAGCCTGATAACAGCCATCAGCTGCAGATTTTGTTTGGCTAGTTTGCAAAGTAATTTTTTCAATTATTTATTTCTTTTTACACTACATTACTGCAGAATGACTGCAATCAATCACAGACGCGGACACAAAGAGTGGATGGTGGAGGCATGTATAGCAGTCTGACTGCAACCAATCACAAACACTGCAACCAATCACAGACACTGGTACAGAGGGTGTGACAGGGAAGCTGGGAATGTTCATGTAGTTTAATGAGTGGGCCAGAAAAGAGATCTTACTGCTGTGTTATCTTCTGGGAAACACAGTATGTATAACTGTCCTATTATTACCCCCATTTTGCTTCATTTTGCAGGCCCTTAGCCCTTACTACGACCAATTTACAGCCATTTTTCACCACAAGAGTTCGGGTCCCATTGACTTTTTTAAAAGTCCGTCCGAACCTGAACATCGACAGGTCCGCTCATCGCTGTGATCTGAACCTCACATGTAGTTTTCTGGCACTGCATATTAAATGTATTTTTTTTTTTGTCACTACAAGGGTTAATGTCGTTTTCCCCTAACAGGTTGCTGCAAACTTTGATCTCAGCTGCAGCTGGTTTCTGACCACTCCCCTCTTCTTTAAATACTCACATGATCCGTCATACAAAGTCACTGTATGCAGACCACCCGAGGAGTGAGGAAGGTAGCAACTCAACTCAAAAATATCTCCTGGATTCGTGCTTTCCTTAACCAAGAATCAGCAAAAACATTGCTGCATGCTCTCATCATTTCCTGCCTCAATTACTGCAACCTCCTGCTCTGTGGCCTCCCTTCCAACACTCTTGCACCCATCCAATCTATCCTAAACTCTGCGGCCTGATTAATCCACCTCTCCCCTCGCTATTCCCCAGCCTCTCCTCTCTGCCAATCCCTTCACTGGCTTCCCATCGCCCAACGACTCCAGTTCAAAACATTAACCATGACATACAAAGCCATCCAAAACCTGTCTCCTCCTTACATATGTGACCTAGTCTCCCGGGACCTACCTGCACGCAACCTCAGATCCTCACAAGATCTCCTTCTCTGCTCCTCTCTTATCTCCTCTTCCCACAATCGCATACAAGATTTCTCCAATGCCTTCTCTTTACTCTGACATGCTCTACCCCAGCATATCAGACTCTCGCCTACTGTGGAAAGCTTCAAAAGGAACCTGAAGACCCACCTTTTCTGACAAGCCTACAACCTACAATAACCCTCAGTCCATTACACCACTGCACAACCAGCTCCGTCCTCACCTTTTATTGTACCCTCACCCATTCCCTGTAGACTGTGAGCCCTCGCGGGCAGGGACCTCTCTGCTCCTGGACCAGTCTATTTTTGTAATGTTCATGATTGTTGTACTTGTTTTATGTATACCTTTTTCACTTGTAAAGCGCCATGGAATAAATGGCACTATGATAATAAATAATAATAATAATAATAATAATAATCCTGCTGTTGGAGCCTTGCTGTTTGGTGTTTGATTGCTCTGTTGGTTGTTTACCCCTTTGTTGTCCTCTCTACCCCCGTGCTAGCATGCCGTGTGATTGAGAGTTTTGTGTTCCCTGTTTGTCTATTTTTTGGAGTTACAACTCTGGTCCTGGCCCTCCCCAAGGGTGGAGTGGGAGGTATTATATCCAGGAGCAGGTCCAGGGTGGCAGCCCATATGTCCTCTCCTCTAGAGGTAATTCTAGGAGCAGAGATAGCTAGTGCCCCCTAGTTTGAGGATCAGTCGAGGAGCCCATATCCTCGATAGACTCTACTGGTTCCGTTACACCCATATCCCCATTATCTCATACCGGTTCCGTGACATTGTGAAGACCAAGGTGCCATTTCGTACCTATTATTAAAAGTTAAATTCCCATTTACTTGGGTAGTACTATGATGTTAACTCAAACATCGTAATAAACTTTTAGCTAAATGCATATCTGGATTATCTTCACTATGTTGTAGTGCATTAATGTAAGTAAGGATCTTCTCTTGACCCCCATTGTATGATCAGCATATTCACATGCGTCTTCCCACTATCATCCATTATCTTTAACATTTGAGAAAAGCTTTGATAGACACAATAATATGAGCGGTGCTAACAACATCTTCTTAAGTGCTGTGAGAATACTTCTTGGGGGAAAAATAACATTTATAGTACAAAACATGGCTATTAGTCCCAAGGTCCCCCTGGACTCCAATAATTAACAATTACAAACAGCGCTCTAATTAGAAAGAAACTGACATTACAATACAAGCCATGCTATTCATGAGTTCTTTCCAAATTATTGTTTACTAGTAAAAATAGTACTGACAATTATGTATAGTTCTACATTTCATAATAGATTTATTTGAATTGATTCAAAGTGTTTTGGAAATCTTTGTTACAAAAGTAATATATGTCTATTATGTGAATTTTCTATTATTAATAGTGCCATTACTTTCCAGGGTACTGTCCATAAAAAAAAACATACAAAAGAATCAAACGGAATAAATAGTGAAAACAAGGAGTAGAATAAGTAGCTTACTGAGACACAGAAGACAACGTTGACCTGTGCCCAAGAGCTTACTAAGGAAAGAAACAATGTGTGAAGGTAAAAGGTATTGTTATATGGTAGAATATTATAGGCTGTTACATTTTCAGAGAATGCTCTTGAAAGTTTGAATGATGGGACAGAGTCTGGGTGTTGGGGTAATCACTTGCAGAGTATGGAACAAAGATCTCATAGACAAAGTGGTAGGAGGAACCAGAGAAGATTAAAGGCATGGCAAACTTGTGTGGAGGGATCTGGAAATTGGATTAGAAATGTATGGGGTAAAGTTTGTCTTCTATGTCACTAAATTTTGTCATGGACTTGTTGGGCAATGGGTGCCAATGGAAGAGAATAGTGGTAGTTGTGAGGGAAATTAGGAACTAACTGAGTTGATGGTGGAGTAGATGACTCCTGGTGGGGGGAAGTGAGGGAAGTACAGTGGACGCTTTACAAAAGTAAAGGGTGCTTTACACGCTGCGATATCGCTAGCGATGTCGAGCGTGATAGCACCTGCCCCCGTCGTATGTGCTCGCTGACGTAGCGAACATTATCGCTACGGCAGCGTCACACGCACATACCTTGTCAGCGTCGTCGCTGTGACCGCCGAACAATCCCTCCTTCAAGGGGGGGTGCGTTCGGCGTCATAGCGCCATCACTGCGGTGTCACTAAGCGGCCAGCCAATAGAAGCGGATGGGCGGAGATGAACGGGACGTAACATGCCGCCCACCTCCTTCCTTCTGCATTGCCGGTGGACGCAGGTAAGGAGATGTTCGTCGTTCCTGAGATGTCACACATAGCGATGTGTGCTTCCGCAGGAACGACGAACAACATCGTACCTGTGGCAGCAGCGATATTAAGGAAAGGAGCGACGTGTCAACAATCACCGTTTTTGAACAATTTTTTCGATCGTTGATCGTCGCTTCTTGGTGTCACACGCTGCGATGTCGCTACCGGCGCCGGATGTGCGTCACTAACGATGTGACCCCGACGATATATCGGTAGCAATGTCGCAGCGTGTAAAGCACCCTTAAGAGTATACAGCAGCCTTTTTGAGACACATATGCTCCAAAATAGTCAGTGTATAAGAACAACCATAATCTAATATATAAAGCTGAGTATATGTATGTATCTCTGTGTGTGTGTGTGTGTGTGTATGCATGTATGTATGTGTGTGTGTGTGTGTGTGTGTGTATGTATGTCTGCTAAAGGAATCCGCACTGTTGCATTTACAGTCACGAAATTTTGCACAGATGCCTCATTTGACTCAAGGAACATCATAGACTATGTTTTGATGGGAAAATTTAAACCCGTGCTTTACAGTTACTCTACAAAAAAACCTGCCTCCATTAAAGTGAATGGCGCTGGGAGCTACAGGTCATTAGTAGGAGCTCTGATTGGTTACTATTTGTAATGAAGGTCATTCTTGGTATAAGAAGCTTATGTGTGAGATAATATATCGGTAGAAAGGCTGAGACTGACAGGGAAAGAGACTGACAGGGAAAGAGACAGACAGGGAAAGAGACAGACAGGGAAAGAGACAGACAGGGAAAAAGACAGACAGGGAAAGAGACACAGACAGACAGAGAGGGAAAGAGGCAGACAGACAGAGACAGACAGACAAAGACACAGAGAGACAGACAGACAGAAAAATACAGACAGACAAGTAGAGAAATAGACAGAAAGAGTCAGACAGTCAGAGACAGATACAGAGACAGATAGAGAGATAGACAGACACGGATAGAGACAGACAGACAGAGATAGACAGACACACAGATAGATAGACAGAGAGACAGATAGACAAAGATATATAGAGACAGACAGAGAAGGAGACAGGGAAAGAGACAGATAAACAGAGAAACAGAGACTGGGAGAGATGGAGAGCGGGAGAGAGATAGTTACTAACCCGGGCAACTCCGGGTACTACAGCTAGTTATACTTTAAAGCTGGCCTGAAGGACTAATTAATATCTAAGAAAAAATGTGCACCACTACTAGGTAACCCATAAAATTAAATTTTTATTACTCAATTTATCACTGAAAGCAATATAAAAAAAGTGGACCATATATAACAGTGTGGTAACAAAATAGGGATGCCAGTGCAGGTACTAATATATATTGTCACGGCCGGGCGGTCGGGCAGACCCAGGAGGTGGATCCACTGGACCGAACTCTCTGAGATGGTGGTAGGGAGTCCGGCAGCTGAAGCACTGATGGGCAGTAGAACAGTCCGTGCAAGTGAAGGCAGCGGAGGAGTCCCAGGGACCACGGAGTCACAGAAGGTGGTCTTGGTGACGTAGCTCCGGTTCGGAGGCCGAGGTGATATCAGGCGGGGTCCGGAACCTCTGGAGCAAGATGACGGGTCACCGCAGGGATCCGGGATGGTACGGACTGTCAGATGGCAGACGGACAGCGTGCGGGGATCAGGACACGGCAGACTGGATGACGAAGCAGGCACGGCTCTACAAAGAGAGATAGGTGAGTACGAGCACAGTAACACCAGGAGACCTGACTCCTAGCTCAGGGAACACGAAGATCAGGCCCCGCCCCCTTGGACAATGACCCCTTATATACCCTGTACCTGTGCAACCTCATTTCCTGTTAATGGACGCTGGCCCTTTAAGAAAGGGTCAGTGACCGCGCGCGCGCCCTAATGCGCATGCGCGCCGCCCGGGTGCCAGAAGCCAGGGAAGGAGGCTGCGAGGAGGACGCAGGGGAGCCGGCCCGGACCAGGGAAGCTGTCGGGCGCCGGGATCGGGGGCCCGGGGCCCTGGGACGGACGGAATCCGGTGACTGGGGAGCGGAGAGCGTGGCAGGTGAGCCGGGGAACGGGGGTGAGGACCCGGGGAGCGTGACAGTACCCCCCCCCCCACGCCCCCCTCCCCGCAACCGGGACATGAAGGCACGGATAAGAGGAGTGCCCACGTTCTCCCTGGGCTCCCAAGACCTATCCTCAGGACCATACCCTTCCCAGTCCACCAGGAAGAACTGTCGACCTCGTACGGTCTTCATGGCCACGATATCCCTTACCGCATAGATGTCATCATCGGCAATAGGAGGAGGGGCCGGACTGGCAGCAGCGGAGAAGGGACCAAGGACAACCGGCTTGAGCAGAGAGACGTGGAAGGAGTTGGGTATCCTCATCGTGGCCGGGAGCTGTAGCTTGTAGGATACCTCATTGATCTTGCTGAGGACCTTAAACGGCCCGATGTAGCGAGGGCCCAGCTTGTAGGAAGGTATCTTCAATCGGATGTACTGGGAAGCAAGCCAGACCAGGTCACCAGGAGAGAAACACGGAGGATCCAGACGTCTCTTGTCAGCGTGTTTCTTCATCCGCTGGGAAGCGCGCCCAAGAGACGCTTTGACAGAGTCCCAAATGGTAGCAAAGTCACGAACTGCAGTATCAGCAGCCGGAACATCCGATGAAGGGGATATAGGCAACGGGACGGAGGGTTGAAGTCCGTAAACTACATGGAAGGGAGATTTGGAGGACGACTCACTGATGTGGTGGTTATGTGAGAATTCAGCCCAAGGTAGAAGCGTGGACCAGTCGTCGTGATGGGCGTTGACGTAGTGACGTAAGAAGGATGTCAAGATTTGATTGACCCTCTCCACTTGGCCATTAGACTGAGGATGGTAAGCAGAAGAAAAGTCCAGAGTCACACCCAGATGTTTGCAGAGCGCCCTCCAGAAGCGGGAGGTAAACTGAGTTCCTCGGTCGGACACGATGTGGGATGGGAAACCATGCAAGCGGAAGACGTGATGTATATAGGCTTCCGCGAGTTCCTGAGCAGAGGGCAGTCCAGCCATAGGGACGAAGTGAGCCATTTTGGAGAACCGGTCCACCACGACCCATATGACTGTGTGTCCAGAGGATAATGGCAAGTCCGTAATAAAATCCATCGCTATGTGTTGCCACGGAATTGTGGGTATCGGCAGAGGCAGAAGACGGCCATAGGGCAGGTGTTTGGGCGTCTTGTTCCTGGCACAAGAGGAGCAGGCAGAGACAAAAGCAGCGACGTCCGTGCGAAGGGATGGCCACCAATAATGGCGTACAATCGCACCCCATGTTCTCTTCTGGCCTGCATGACCGGCTGTTTTCGAGGCATGACCCCAGTGTAACACCTTTTGCCTGTCAGTCTCAGAGACATAGGTCTTTCCGGGCGGTATCTGGGCCAGGGTGACAGGGGCCACCGGAATAATCTTGCTAGGAGGGATGATAGGCTGGGTAGTCTCTTCCTCCTGCTCCATGGGCATGAAAGACCTAGACAAGGCATCCGCACGTACATTCTTGTCTGCGGGTCGGAAATGGAGCTGGAAGTCGAACCTGGCAAAGAATAAGGACCACCTGGCTTGCCGTGGGTTCAGTCGCTGAGCGGACCGTAGGTATTCCAGGTTCTTGTGGTCCGTGTAGATAATCACGGGGTACACTGCTCCTTCCAGGAGGTAGCGCCATTCCTCCAGAGCCAGTTTGACCGCCAATAGTTCTCGGTCACCGATGGTGTAATTACGTTCAGGTGCAGAGAAGCTCTTGGAGAAGAAACCGCATGTAACCATCTTCCCGGAGGAGGACTTTTGCATGAGCACTGCTCCGGCTCCCGAGGAGGAGGCATCCACCTCCAAGGTGAACTGGCGGTTTAACTCCGGACGGTGGAGTACAGGAGCGGAGGCAAATGCTCGCTTCAGTGAGCAAAACGCGGCGTCGGCCGCAGGTGACCAGTCCTTTGGATTAGCCTCCTTTTTGGTCAAAGCGGAGAGAGGAGCAGTCAGGGCAGAGAAGTGAGGGATGAACTGGCGGTAGTAGTTGGCAAATCCCAGGAACCGTTGGATTGCCTTTAGTCCAGAAGGGGGAGGCCAGTTGAGTATGGAGGACACCTTCTTAGGATCCATTTGCAGTCCAGTACCCGAGATGATGTATCCCAGGAAAGGGAGAGAAGACTGCTCAAAGACACACTTCTCATATTTGGCGTATAGACGATTCTCTCTCAGTCGTTGTAGGACCAGCTGGACGTTCTCTCTGTGGGTCTGGAGGTCCGGAGAGTAGATAAGGATGTCATCCAGATACACTACTACACAGACGTAGAGGAGGTCCCGGAAGATGTCGTTCACCAATTCTTGGAAGACTGCTGGTGCATTACATAGGCCGAAGGGCATCACGCAGTATTCATAGTGCCCATCGCGAGTATTAAACGCGGTCTTCCATTCGTCCCCAGAGCGGATACGAACTAGGTTGTAAGCACCCCGAAGATCCAGTTTGGTGAACACACGGGCTCCTCTGAGCCGGTCGAACAATTCGGGGATGAGCGGCAGAGGATACTTGTTCTTTACGGTGATCTGATTCAGACCCCGGTAGTCGATGCAGGGGCGTAGGTCACCCTCTTTCTTCTTAACGAAGAAGAAGCCCGCTCCCGCAGGAGAGGAGGATCTCCGGATGAATCCCTTAGCCAGGCTCTCTGTGATGTAGGTAGACATGGCCCTGGTTTCGGCTGGGGACAACGGATATATCCGTCCTCGAGGTGGTGTTGTTCCTGGGAGCAGGTCGATGGCACAATCGTAGGGACGGTGTGGCGGAAGTACCTCAGACTCCTTCTTGTCGAAAACGTCTGCGAAGGACCAATAGGCCGAGGGCAGTTCCGGTAGGTTCTCTGGAACCGGAGGTCGTCGGATGTGTGGTATGGACTTCAGACACTTCTCATGACAAGAAGGACCCCATCGGGTGATTTCGCCAGTACCCCAGCTGACTGAGGGTTCGTGTGTCCGCAACCAGGGAAGTCCCAGCAGGATTTGATGGGACATGTGTGGAAGGACGTAGAGAGAGATGTTCTCGGTGTGCAGGGCACCGATACGTAGTTCGACCGGTCTGGTGACCCAGGAGATGGTATCAGAGAGGGGTCTCCCATCCACAGAGGCTATCACGAGGGGTTTGTCAAGTGGAGTAACAGGCAGCTGGTACTTGTCCACCGTGGCCTGCTGAATGAAATTGCCTGCTGCCCCGGAATCGAGGTATGCCTCAGCCGTGAACCGTGTCTCTCCCGTTGACACTTGCACAGTCCACATAACCGGGTCTGAGAGAGTCCCAGCACCTAGGGTGGCCTCTCCTACCAACCCTAGGCTTTGGAGTTTCCCGGCCTCTCTGGACAGGCGCGTAGCAGGTGTGTGCCCTCTCCGCAGTAAAAGCAGAGGCCCTTGGCGAGCCGCTCTGCTCGACGCTGTTCAGACTGTCGTACTCGGTCAATCTGCATGGGCTCGTGGACGGGAATCCCAGCTGTTGATGACTGAGGTGCGGAGGGCTTCTGGGGAGGTGAGGAATGCCGTACCGGTCGTCTCTCACGAGACAGCTCTTTAGAGCGCTCCTGAAAACGAATGTCCACTCGAGTAGCCAGGGCAATCAGGGCATCTAGGGTGGAGGGCAAGTCACGACCCGCCAACTCATCTTTGATGCGACTCGAGAGTCCCTCCCAGAAGGCGGCTGTCAGGGCCTCATTATTCCACCCGAGTTCAGAAGCCAAAGTGCGGAAACGGATGGCGTATTGGCCCACCGTCAGTGTTCCTTGACGTAGGCGGAGAAGTGATGAAGCAGACGCAGAGGCGCGTCCCGGCTCGTCAAAGGTACTGCGAAAGGCCTGCAGGAACTCTCGAAGGTTCTTGGTCACAGGGTCCTCCTTCTCCCACAAGGGGTTCATCCACGCCAGTGCCTCGCCCTCTAGGTGGGACATTATAAAGGCGACCTTGGCTTGGTCGGAGGCGAATAGATGTGGCAGCTGCGTGAAATGAAGGGAACATTGGTTGAGGAAGCCCCTGCAGGTCTTGGGATCTCCAGAATAACGAGGTGGTGAAGCCAACCGGAGTTGGGAAGCACCCGACGAGGCTGCCACTGGTGCGGGAGCCGTGGATTGTCCATTGGAGGACCTGGGTGCCGCAGGCGTCATGGATGCTTGTAACGTGTACAGGCGGGTGTCCACGGAGGTCATAAATTGCAGCATGCGGGTCTGGACTTCACGCTGGCGTTGGAGTTCCTCTTGCAGGGCCAATAGTGCTGCAGCGGGATCCATGGCCTGATCTTACTGTCACGGCCGGGCGGTCGGGCAGACCCAGGAGGTGGATCCACTGGACCGAACTCTCTGAGATGGTGGTAGGGAGTCCGGCAGCTGAAGCACTGATGGGCAGTAGAACAGTCCGTGCAAGTGAAGGCAGCGGAGGAGTCCCAGGGACCACGGAGTCACAGAAGGTGGTCTTGGTGACGTAGCTCCGGTTCGGAGGCCGAGGTGATATCAGGCGGGGTCCGGAACCTCTGGAGCAAGATGACGGGTCACCGCAGGGATCCGGGATGGTACGGACTGTCAGATGGCAGACGGACAGCGTGCGGGGATCAGGACACGGCAGACTGGATGACGAAGCAGGCACGGCTCTACAAAGAGAGATAGGTGAGTACGAGCACAGTAACACCAGGAGACCTGACTCCTAGCTCAGGGAACACGAAGATCAGGCCCCGCCCCCTTGGACAATGACCCCTTATATACCCTGTACCTGTGCAACCTCATTTCCTGTTAATGGACGCTGGCCCTTTAAGAAAGGGTCAGTGACCGCGCGCGCGCCCTAATGCGCATGCGCGCCGCCCGGGTGCCAGAAGCCAGGGAAGGAGGCTGCGAGGAGGACGCAGGGGAGCCGGCCCGGACCAGGGAAGCTGTCGGGCGCCGGGATCGGGGGCCCGGGGCCCTGGGACGGACGGAATCCGGTGACTGGGGAGCGGAGAGCGTGGCAGGTGAGCCGGGGAACGGGGGTGAGGACCCGGGGAGCGTGACATATATAAACATTATAAAAAATGCGTTGGTAGTGCAACAGTATATAAGGGTGGATAGACAACATTATTATGTGCCAAAAAGGTTATTAATATGCACGTCATTCAGAAAAACTAATACAAATATATCACAGAGCTACTACTTTTGCACAGAATTACACCTGTATACATAGTAGATCATACAAGTAATGGTAGCTGCCAAATTTATAAAAAAAATCCTGTAAGGTGCATAAATAGTACAGTAATATATAGGAATAAAATACACCAAGCTATTGCATACCAGTAAGATTGGCAATATGCATGTTACTCCAATAGCATTGATGCAATTTCAGTACAGAGCCACTGGGAGCGCTTGATATAAAGTTATTCTGAATGCCTAATAAACCTCTGCCAATAAGTTAGCAGCCTAGATCCCCTCAAATCTTGTTGCATAGTAATAACAAGAATGAACTAATAATGCATGTACCTGGAAGTGCTGTAGTGCCCCTGTACTGATGCATTTTTCAATGTGCAGCTTTTTTTATGTTGCTTTTAGTGCTGAACTGATTAAGAAAAAAATAATTTTATGGGTCACCTAGTTGTGGTGCGCAATTTTTCTTTTTCTGCTGACCATAACAGAGGACTATGTGGCTGCATTATGATATATGGAGTGCTATGGGGGTGCATTATACTACATGGTGGACTACGGGGTTGTATTCTAATATATGAAGGGTTATGTGGGACCCATTATACTACATGGAAAGCTATGTGGGGGTCATTATAGTATTTGGAGAGCTATATATGAGGGGTGACAAAGATAAAAGCATGTGATAAGTAAGTTTTGTGTTGAGGGAAAGAGCCTATTTCCCACAGCACCCAGCTTTCCCATGCTTTTCTATACTTCTTTCCCTCAGCACCCAGCTTTCCCATGCTCTAATATCATGAGAAAGCTGGGTGTTGAGGGAAAGATGTATATCAGAGCATCGTAAAGCTATATGCTGAGGGAAAGATGTTGTTATGATCTGGTAACCGTGGATGATCACAAAATATCCCATTAATCAAGAAAAAACAAAACCACAAGAGCAGTTGGAAACTAAGCTAACTGCAATCCCCTATCTATCGGAAAAGCTAGAAGTAGCAGTGGAATGTTAATAACACACCTAGACTGCTGGAGAGACTTGCTACACCTCAAAGATAGAAATGAGGAATCCTAACTTGCCTCGGAGCAGTCCCCAAAGAAATAGCAAGCCCCAAAATGCAACAATGGTGATGTAAGAAAACACATGCTATAGATAGAAAATATAGATTAGCAAAGGTGGGGCCCGACTTACTAGATACGACAGGACAGGACAGATAACTGATTGCGGCCAGCAAAAAACCCTACAAAAAATACCAAACTCCTGATAGGAAAAAAAATACTAAGACCACTGGGTCTTTCCCCCGCTATATCAGGAACTCTTGTGCCAGACACTTTAGAGTGAACTGCAGATATAAAGGGAAGAAACAAAATCACAGAACAAACAATATTCTTAAGTGCAAATAATCCAAACATGAACAGGGAGCAAGCTCCCTTTCTTGCTGGAGAAACTGCCCTGGTCATAAAAAGCAGAGAGACAGATCCTCACAAACAAGAAACCAAAACATAGAACAAAATGGAATAAGCAGAAACAATCTTAAGTGCAATTTCAGCAATTAAGCACAGAAACTAGCAAACTTATCTGGAGTAGATTCAGGCAGAAAAGAAATGGGAGAAACTGAAGGGAAACTCCCAGACATCTTCAGAAGCAGCAGGAACACAGCTATGAACGGCGGTCGCCATGCGGAAAATGCTCTTCTAAATACACTATGCTGATCTGCAATAGGACTTCCTGAATTCCCAATTAACTGCAACACCTGTCTGAGTCCCAGATTCAGACTCAGCTTCATTACCATTTCTGGCCACCAGAGGAAGCTCCACACCAGCACCCACTCAGATAACATTCACAAGAGATGTATAGCAAAGCATTGGGAAGGTGCATGCTGAGGACAAGAAGGACATCAGAACATAGGAAAGATGGGGGCAGATAGAAAGAGGGATTTCAGATCATGGTGAACATGGGTGCTGAGGGAAAGAGCAAAGTGTCAGTGACACCATCCTGTGCACCAAGTGTCAGCATAATTATCACATACCACGAGTATCGGCATTATTATCCCGTACCATGGATGTTGGTGTATGGTTGAGGGGGCCAGGTCCAAACTTTACACTGGGGCCCATCAAACTCTAGTTACGCCACTGATTGTGATTCACAGTTTCTATGTAACTTGTCAAAGTTGAATTTGTGGCTATTTTGTCATTTTCATGCATATATGTGTAGAACAATGCAAGGTTGGAAAGATGTATTAAAAGTATAATATAACTGGAAAAATAAAATCTTGCATTGAAAAGACATTTTTCACTATAAAAGCATAAATCTCTCCCTGACTATGCAATCTGTCTGCAATTATGGAATAGCTTTTTTTGTACGAATCATCAAAGTTTTTGAAGGAAGAATGGAGGTGGCACAGGTAGTTTAAGGTTCTTTTAAGGTCTTTTCTTTTCTCTTTAATTATGATTATGCAATCGCTAGTTATTTTAGTACTTTAGTAGGCTTGTACTTTTGTCATATTTAACTTTTAATTGCTTTTATAACCACTAACAATAGATCATTGTAAGAGACTGGAACAAAAACTTCGCATGGTTGGTGAAATAAAAATCTGCCTAATAAAAATCCCATGTTTTACCTTTCTTTTCAGTGAACCCAAATATTAAGAGATTTGCACGCTTCCATTGATACGGTTATTAAACAACCCTTTATTTTCTATCTGTAAAGAAATATAAATTTGTAAATACATAGATACTGAAAATTCTTTGTACGCTTTCATTATAATGATAAAAGCATATTTTTTGTTACAATTCTTTTTTTCTTATAAGCTTTTATACTAATTTTGTAATAATTGATTAACAAGTAGTATATGTGAAAAAATAAAATATTTAATGTATTTAAGAGAAGGTGGTTTCTTTACAAATACTTTATAAATGCACTTTGTGCTATTTGAATATGAACAGAAACCTTAAGATATTGTAGACATGGAGGAAAGGGGAGCTGCAGTAGTGGATCTGTATGGCTGAGACCAAAAAATGAAAAGGGAGGCGAAGCAACAGTTTAAAGGGAATCTGTCACCCCCCTTTGACTGTTTTAAGCTCTTACTATGGGCATACAGGTAAAAGGATGGTGAAAGTAGTGTTACCTGTATGCCTCATAGCAGATGCCTTTTTCCTTAAATATTACTTTAGATCGCTATATACAAATTAGCCAACCAAGCTACTAGACATTGTGCTTCAGCTACTGGGTGGTTGCTTCCTTGTCACAGTCTTTGGTATAAACAGATCATGGGAGATCTCTGTATTGCCCTCTGATATACTTGTACATATTTATTAGGTCTCCCCTAAGCCTTCTCTTTTTTAGAGTAAATAGACCTAATTTTGATAACCTTTTTGGGTATTGTAATCCACCCACTCCACTTATTTTTTTATTTGCCTGCCTCTCAACCCTTTCAAGTTCAGTAATATCTTTCTTGAGTACCGGCGCCCAAAATTGCACACAATACTCCAAGTATGGTCTGACGAGTGATTTGTACAGAGGGAGAATTATGTTTTCATCTCGTGCCCCCAGACCTCTTCTAATGCATCCCATGACCCTATTTGCTTTGGTGGCAGCTGCCTGACACGGGGCACTCTAACATAGCTTCTTATTAACTAAGATGCCTAAAGGCTGTTTTACACGCAGCAACATCGTCAGCGATGTCGCTCGTGAAAGCACCCACCCCCGTCGTTTGTGCGTCACGGGCAAATTGCTGCCATTGGCGCACAATATCACTAACACCTGTCACACTTACTTACCTTCCTAGCGACGTCGCTGTGGGCGGCGAACAACCTCTTCGTTGAGAGGGAGGTTTGTGCGCCGTCACAGCGACGTCACAAAGCGGCCGACCAATAGAAGCGGAGGGGCGGTGACCAGTCGCATTAACAACACGCCCACCTCGTTGCCGGAGGACGAAGGTAGTAAGCTGTTGTTCGTCGTTCCTGGGGTGTCATACGTAGCGATGTGTGCTGCCTCAGGAACGACCAACAACCTACGTCCACAACGACCAACGAGATTTTGAAAATTAACGACGTGTCAACGATCAATGATTAGGTGAGTATGTTTGATCGTTAACACTCGCTTGGAGCTGTTACACGCAGCAACGTCGCTAATGACGCCGGATGTGCGTCATGAATTCTGTGACCCTGACGACTTATCGTTAGATATGTCGTTGCGTGTAAAGCCCCCTTTAGTCTTTTTCCATGTCTGATTTCCACAGCAGTTTCCCGTTTAGTAAGTAATCATAGCATCTGTTTCTCCTTCCCATGTGCATAACCTTACTCTTATCTGTATTAAACCTCATTTGCCATTTTTTAGCCCAATTCTCCAATTTACTCAAATCCGTCTGTAGTTGCAAACTGTCCTCCTTTGTGTTAACTAACTTACATAGTTTTGTATCATCTACAAATACTGATATTTTACTCTGTAAGCCATCCACCAGATCATTAATAAATATATTAAATAGTAGGGCACTCAATACAGAACCCTGTGGTACCCCACTAGTAACCCTGGCCCAATCTGAGTATGCGCCAATAATAACCACCCTTTGTTTTCTAGCACTAAGCCACCTACCTACCCATCTACACACATATTCCCCGAGCCCAAGCTTTCTCATTTTACTTAGCAGTCTTTTATGTGGGACAGTGTCAAATGCTTTATAGAAGTCGAGATAAATGACATCCAATGATTCTTCTCTGTCCGTCCGAGAGCTTACATCCTCGTAGAAGCTGATGAGGTTAGTTTGACAGGAGCTATCCTTCATAAATCCTGATATAGAGTTAAACATTTGTTATCATTGAGATATTCTATAATAATATCCCTTAAAAACCCTTCAAACATTTTACCCACCACAGATGTTAAGCTTACTGGCCTATACTTTCCAGGTTCCCTTTTAGACCTTTTTTGAATATTGGTACCACATTCGCTTGCCGCCAATCCAGTCGAACAGATCCTGTTTTTATAGAGTCTTTAAAGGGAACCTGTCACCGGATGTTCATAATACTTACCTAGCGATCGATGCGGAGCAGACTGGTTGAATGGGTGTCTCCATTCTCTGGGTACCGCGCCTCCTCTTTCGGCCATCTTTGTCATCCTTCTGAAACTAGTGTGGATGACGCGTTCTACGTCATCTACACTAGATGACAGTGAGGTCCTGCGCAGGTGCAATTTGATCTGCGGCTAGTGTAGATGACATAGAACGCATCATCCACAATAGCTTCAGGAGGACAAAGATGGCCAAAAGAGCAGGTGCGGGACCCGGAGAACGGACTGACCAGTCTGCTCTGCACCGACCGTTAGATAAGCAATATGAACATCCAGTGACAGGTTCCCTTTAAATATAAGGAATAGAGGCCTGTGTGTCGCCCAAGGAATGGGGTACTTGGTCCTGGGCGCCAGTGAATGGGGTACTCGGTTCCGGGCAGTATATCACTGGGTAATGTCACTTTGGTGGCCGTTGCTCGGTACTGTGCCCTGGGTGCTTTTTAATGGGGAGTATTTACAGGGGAGATTAAAGTCATTTGTGTGACGCCACCTGTGGGTTGTGGCTATTATGGTGGAACTGCCGCTGCCGAGCTGATTATTTCCCAGGGCTGGTGGTAATGGCATCGGTGGTGGTAGGCCCTCTGCAGGTAGGGCTGAGCCTGGGAGATGTATGATGGAGTAATAAGGGAGACCACACTGTGGGTTGTAACAGTCTCTACTCACTATGGACCCTTGGATGGCAGGTTCAGGTCCCTTTATTTCTAGTGCCAGTTGATGACTCAGTTGCTCTGTCTCCATCACTCTCAGTGTGGTTGGGTTCCTGTAGCGTGGAGCGTTTGGGGCCTGACTGTTCCTTTGCGGTGGCAGTCTCCTTCTCCATATGGTGGGCAGTGTCGACCCTGTAGGGCTGGTCTGTGTCCCGAACCCCCTGATCCTTGCTTTACTGCTGATGCCCCCGGATTTGTGGGTCAGTGAGGTCCCCTGACTGTGCAGGTATTTGCCAGGCCATCTGAAACTGTCACCTGACCTAGGGCCCTCTGCCCTGTGCGTGCTCTTGTCCCAGCGGTACTCGGGTGCACCTGCCCTGGCAACCACTCTCCTGTGCCCCCAGGCCACCGTTATATGATCCAGCTCTAGGCACGTCTTTCCACTTTCACTTCCTACTCAGACTGTCCCCTCCCACCAGGTTGTCTAGTCCTCTGGTCTGGCTCCGCCCTCTAGGTGGCCATCCCCTTGAGTCTGACTAACCAATTACTAGAGATGAGCGATGTTCGCCAATTAAATGTTCGAGTGATTTTGGGGGGTGTTCGAGTCGTTCGACGAACTCGAACGATTTGCTAAAAGCTCGGAAGTTCGAGTTACATTCGAGAACGGTTCGATCACCAAAAGCGTGGCTTTTCACAGTAAGTATGTGCGCACGTTATGTATTTACATGCGTCCTGCGCCCCCCCCAGCACAATCCCTCTCTCTTTCTTACTCACTGATCACGGGTGCGAGGCACTGCACGGCTGTCACAAATCTCCGGCGGCTTTTCCTCTTTTGAACATGGCTGCCGCTTCATTATTCAATCAGGTATTCTGTACCTTCCCCGCCCACCGGCACCCATGATTGGTTGCAGTCAGACACGCCCCCACGATGAGTGACAGCTGTCTCACTTCCACCAATCAAAGCCGCTGGTGGGCGGGTCTATATCGTGCAGTAAAATAAATAAATAATAAAAAAAGAAAAAAAAAATGCGGTTTCCCCAATTTTGATACTAGCCAGGATAAAGCCACATGGCTGGAGGCTGGCATTGTCAGGATGGGGAGCGCCACATTATGGGGAGCCCACCACCCTAACAATATCACCCAGCAGCCACCCGGAATTGCCGCATCCATTAGATGCGGCAGTCCCGGGACTCTACCCAGCTCATCCCGAATTGCCCTGGTGCAGTGGCAATCGAGGTAATAACAGGATTAATCATGACAAGCGTTTACCTGAGACACCGTCAATGATTAACCTGTAAGTGAAAGAAAAGAAACACACACAACGAAAAATCCTTTATTTCGAATAAAAGACAAAAAAACACCCTCATTTACCTTTTCATTAATCCCCAAATACCCCTGCAGGTCCGACGTAATCCACAGAGGTCCCGTAACACATCCAGCTCTGCTACATGAAGCTGACAGGAGCTCTGTAGAACAGGAGCGCTCTGTTTCATATCCACGCAGCAATGAAGTGAGCCACGCTGTCAGCGGAGACTTCACCCAGCTAGTGCCTGCGTGTGCAGTGATGATGGAAGTTGTAGTGCCTGCGTGTGTACGAGGATGATGAGTGCCGTAGTGCTTGCGAGTGCAGTGATAATGGGAGTTGTAGTGCCTGCGTGTGCAGTGATGATGGGAGTTGTAGTGCTTGTGTGTGCACTGATGATGGGACTTGTAGTGCCTGCATGTGTGCGAGGATGATGAGTGCCGAAGTGCTTGCGTGTACAGTGATGAAGGGAGATGTAGTACCTGCGTGTGTACGAGGATGATGAGTGCCGAAGTGCCTGCGTGTACAGTGATGAAGGGAGATGTAGTACCTGCATGTGTGCGAGGATGATGAGTGCCGTAGTGCCTGCGTGTGCAGTGATGATGGAAGTTGCAGTGCCTGCATGTGCAGTGATGATGGGGGTTGTAGTGCCTGCATGTGCAGTGATGATGGGAGTTGCAGTGCCTGCATGTGCAGTGATGATGGGGGTTGTAGTGCCTGCATGTGCAGTGATGATGGGAGTTGTAGTGCCTGCGTGTGCAGTGATGATGGGAGTTGTAGTGCCTGCGTGTGCAGTGATGATGGTGGTTGTAGTGCCTGCGTGTATGCGGTGATGAGTGTGGCACTGCCGGTGTTTGCCCGCCCATCCATCCATCCGCCCATCCATCCATCCATCCGCCCATCCATCCATCCGCCCATCCATCCGTCCATCTGCCCGTCCGTCTGTCTGTCTGTCCGGATGTCCGTCCGCCCGTCCGTCCGTCCATCTGTCCATCCATCCATCCATCCATCCATCCGCCCATACATCCATCCTTGCAGCTGAACAATCTGCTTCTAGATTCTCTACTGCAGTATACAGTCATGGCCAAAAGTTTTGAGAATGACACCAAAATTATATTTTCACATGATCTGTTGCCCTCTGGTTTTTAATTGTGTTTGTCTGATATTTACATCACATACAGAAATATAATTGCAATCATATTATGAGTACCAAAAGGTTATACTGACAGAATGAGTTAATGCAGCAAGTCAATATTTGCAGTGTTGACCCTTCTTCTTCAGGACCTCTGCAATTCTCCCTGGCATGCTGTCAATCAACTTCTGGACCAAATCCTGACTGATAGCTGTCCATTCTTGCATAAGCAATGCTTGCATTTTGCCAGAATTTGTTGGTTTTTGTTTGTCCACCCGTCTCTTGATGATTGCCCACAAGTTCTCAATGGGATTAAGATCTGGGGAGTTTCCAGGCCATGGACCCAAAATCTCTATGTTTTGTTCCATGAGCCATTTAGTGATCACCTTTGCTTTATGGCAAGGTGCTCCATCATGCTTGAAAAGGCATTGTTGGGCGCCAAACTGCTCTTGGACAGTTGGGAGAAGTTGCTCTTGGAGGACATTCTGGTACCATTCTTTATTCATGGCTGTGTTTTTAGGCAAGACTGTGA
Source organism: Anomaloglossus baeobatrachus (assembly GCF_048569485.1). Taxonomy (NCBI): domain Eukaryota; kingdom Metazoa; phylum Chordata; class Amphibia; order Anura; family Aromobatidae; genus Anomaloglossus; species Anomaloglossus baeobatrachus. Next base: position 90,208,486 of record NC_134353.1, read on the forward strand.
GTGAGCCGATTCCCTTGGCTGAGAAGCAACCCCACACATGAATCGTTTCAGGATGCTTAACAGTTGGCATGAGACAAGACTGGTGGTAGCGCTCACCTCTTCTTCTCCTAATAAGCTGTTTTCCAGATGTCCCAAACAATCGAAAAGGGGATTCATCTGCGAAAATGACTTTACCCCAGTCCTCAGCAGTCCACTCCCTGTACCTTTTGCAGAATATCAGTCGGTCCCTGATGTTTTTTTCTGGAGAGAAGTGGCTTCTTTGCTGCCCTCCTTGAAACCAGGCCTTGCTCAAAGAGACTCCGCCTCACAGTGCGTGCAGAAGCACTCACACCAGCCTGCTGCCATTGCTGAGCTAGCTCGGCACTGCTGGTAGTCCGATCCCGCAGCTGAAACAGTTTTAAGATACAGTCCTGGCGTTTGCTGGTCCTTCTTGGGCGCCCAAGAGCCTTTTTGGCAACAATGGAAGCTCTCTCCTTGAAGTTCTTGATGATGCGATAGATTGTTGCCTGAGGTGCAATCTTTGTAGCTGCGAAACTCTTCCCTGTTAGGCCATTTGTGTGCAGAGCAATGATGGCTCCACATGTTTCTTCAGAGATAACCATGGTTAACTGAAGAGAAACAATGATACCAAGCACCAGCCTCCTTTTAAAGTGTCCATTGGTGTCATTCTTACTTAATCATGACTGATTGATCGCCAACCCTGCCAGCCCTGTCCTCATCAACACCCACACCTGTGTTAATGGAACAATCACTAAAACAATGTTAGCTGCTCCTTTTAAGGCAGGAATGCAATGATGTTGAAATGTGTTTTGGGGGTTAAAGTTCATTTTCTTAGCCGATATTGACTTTGCGAGTAATTGCTGTTAAGCTGATCACTCTTTATGACATTGTGGAGTATATGCAAATTACCATTAGAAAAACTTAAGCAGTAGACTTTGTAAAAATTAATATTTGTAGCATTCTCAAAACTTTTGGCCATGACTGTAGAGGTCAAAATTACCAAATCTTCCTATGCTTTTCATGAGAGGCAGTGGCTCAATGGATAGAGCTCCCGCCTAAGGAGAGTTATGCGGGCTTTACACGAGACGAGCTATCGTGCGATGCATCGTCGGGTTCACGGTTTTCGTGACGCACATCCGGCATCGTTCACGACGTCGTCTTGTGTGACACCTCCGAGCGACGCAGAATCGCTCACAAATCGTGAGTCGTGTACTCGTCGCTAAGTTTTAAAAAGTTGTTTATTTAACATGGCGCCGGTTGTTCATCGTACCCGGGGTAGCACACATTGCTCCGTGTGACACCCCGGGAACGATGAACACAGCTTACCTGCGTCCTGCGGCACCCGCCGGCTATGCGGAAGGAAGGAGGTGGGCGGGATGTTTACGTCCCGCTCATCTCCACCCCTCCGCTTCTATTGGCCAGAGGCTGTGTGACGTCGCTGTGACGCCAAACGTCCCTCCCCCTTCAGGAAGAGGATGTTCGCCGCCCACAGCAAGGTCGCTCAGCAGGTAAGTACGTGTGACGACAGTCTAACGACTTTGTGCGACACGGGCAGCGATTTGCCCATGACGCACAAACGACCGGGGCGGGTAAAGCCCGCATTAGTTCACGAGTTCAAGTCCCGGCCGTCCCGGTAAAGAATTTAATTTATTTTTAATTTTAAATTATAATTATTATTTATTTAGAATTATAATTTAATTTAATTATACACTGAGGGGAGGAGCCGGACATCAGCTGTGAGCCGCGGGACACACCTCTAAAATCGGAGCAGTTCACGGAATGAGGCTGCATTGCTCTCTCTCTTCTCTCTCTCTCTTTCTCTCTTTCTCTCTCTCTTTCTCTCTCTTTTTCTCTCTTTTTCTCTCTCTTTTTCTCTCTCTCTTTTTTCTCTCTCTCTTTTTCTCATTCTCTCTTTGTCTCTTCTCTCTCTCTTTTTCTCTCTCTTTCTCTCTCTCTCTTTTTCTCTCTCTCTCTTTCTCTCTCTCTCTTTTTCTCTATCTTTTTCTCTCTTTTTCTCTCTCTTTTTCTTTCTTTCTCTCTCTCTTTTTCTCTTTTTCCCTCTCTTTCTCTCTTTTTCTCTCTCTTTCTCTCTCTCTTTCTCTCTCTCTTTTTCTCTCTCTATTTTTCTCTCTCTTTTTCTCTCTCTTTTTCTCAGTCTCTCTTTTCTTTTATTCGCTCTCTCTTTTTCTCTCTCTTTCTCTCTTTCTTTCTCTTTCTCTCTCTTTTTCTTTCTTTCTCTCTCTCTTTTTCTCTTTTCCCCTCTCTCTCTTTTTCTCTCTCTCTTTCTCTCTCTCTCTTTTTTTCTCTCTCTCTTTCTCTCTTTTTTTCCTCTCTCTTTTTCTCAGTCTCTCTTTTTCTCTTTTCCCTCTCTCCCCCTCTCCTCTCTCTTCTCTCTCTCTCCTCTCTCTCTTCTCTCTCCTCTCTCTATTCTCTCTCTTCTCTCTCCTATCTCTCTTGTCTCTCTTCTCTCTCTCTCTTCTCTCTCTTCTCTCTCTCCCTTTCTATGTTCTCTCTCATTCCTCTGTCTTCTCTCTTCTCTCCTCGCTCTCTTCTCTCTCTCTCTCTTCTCTCTCTCCTCTCTCTCTCTCCTCCCTCTCTCTGTCTCTCCTCTCTCTCTTCTCTCTCTCTCTCCTCTCCCTCTCTTCTCTCTCTTTTCTCTCTCTCTTTTCTCTCTCTCTTCTCTCTCTCTTCTCTCTCAGACCTGGCAATAATCAGCTGATGCGGTCACCTGACGGAATCAGCTGACACTATAAGTCGAGCGGTGAGGCCGACTTTTTACCGCCCGGCCGGCTAAACTATCAGCTGATGCTGTCGGACAGGAGTCTGCACAGAAGTGTGTAGTTTTTGGGGTTTTTTTTCCACTGATTCATCAGCTGATTGTATAAAAGCCGTTTATACAATCAGCTGCTGTGTCGTGATTCAGGCCCTTGAACCTGACATCATCTGATTGCTTTGCCTTCCAGAAAACTGATCAGATGATATTGGATCCTGATTGAACGTTGCTACAAGGCTCAGCATACTCCATCCAGGATTGTATGCAGGAGTTTTTTGCCCCCCCAAAAATGACATGGGCTTCGCCATATTTTTGTATGCTAGCCAGGTACAGCAGGCAGGTATGGCTGCCCCCAACCCCCAGTTGCCTATTTGTACCCGGCTGGGAACTAAAAAAATAGGTAAGCCCTTTTTTTAATTATTTCACGAATTTCATGAAATAATTAAAAAAAAAATCGACATGGGCTTCGTCCGATTTTTGTGTCCAGCCAGGTACAACTAGGCAGCTGGGGATTGGAATCCTCAGCACAGGTTGGCCCGAGGTTTCTGGGCCCCTCTGCTGTGAATTGCAGTCCGCAGCCGCCCCAGAAAATGGCGCTTTCATAGAAACGCCATCATCTGGCGCTGTATCCAACTCTTCCAGCAGCCCTGAAGCCGGGTGGCTTGCTGGGTAATAATGAGTTTATACTAGCTTTGTTTTACTAGCTAGTATTAAGCCAGAGATTCTTAATGTCAGGCAAGTTTGACCCGGCCATTAAGAATCTCCAATAAAGGGTTAAAAAAAAGACACCACACAGAGAAAAACACACCAGTCAAACGTTAAACCCTTGTTGCCACCCTACAGGGTTGATGTCCACACCAGGTGGGGTGGAGCCAGGCGGTTGGCCCCGCCCACCGAGGAGTTCACAGCCTGGAGGTGGGAACCGCGACCCTGCACCCTGCTAAAACCCATCCTAAGGAATTCAACCTCCTACCGGGCCCCGGGACCACCAGCCCCTACCCACGGAGGGGCCAACACCTAGCTGCTCCCCGCCATCACTCCCAGAAACCCCGTCACCACAACCCATGGGTGGCGTCACGAACACTCCATCCATCCCAAAAATCCAACTCCCCCTCCCTATTCACTCGTGGGCGAGGAGCGCTGCTCGAGCCCCGAGTCTGGCCCGCTCGAGCCACAGAGGAGAAGGCACCGGATCTGAGCGTGACGTCCCCGAGCAGCCCCCGCGACGGGGAAAGCTGGCCCCCGCCCTCGACATATGTGTACATGTGTAATGTGTTTTTATGTGCTAGTGTTTGCCTGCCATTGTTTTCAATGGGGTTCGAATTGGTTCGTCGAAGGTTCGACGAATGGGGCGTCCGTTCGACGAACCGAACTCGAACTCTTGGGGGGTGGCTCATCTCTACCATTTACCTCTGGTGTGGAGTGGTAACTAGGATTTTGGTTTGTCTAGGTGTTGCTGGCACTGGTGTTCCAGGTCCCAGGGGGTAGGCCTGCATCCCTGTGAGGATGCAGTTCCCTTTAGTGCTCTGAGTGGTTCAGGGGCACTACACCTGTCTATCACATTACTTAACTCCCTTAATACCCGAGGATGAATGCCACCAGTTCCTGGTGATTTGTCAATTTTAATGTTACTAAGTCGGTTCTTCACTTCTTCCTGAGTCAGGTAATACTTAATGGGGCATTTACATTATCACTCTGCATTTCCCCTGGCATTTACTTTTGCTGTGTGAACACAGTTGAGAAAAAATTATTTAAAACATTTGCTTTTCCCACATCATTCTCTATGATTGTACCCTCATTGCTCTTTATTTCTATTTCTTTATTTCGATTTTTATCTTTATGTTTATAGAATTAAAGAATAGTTTGGGATTTGTTTTGCTTTCCTTAGCAATGAGTCTCTCAGTTTCCACTTTTGCTAAATGTGTTTGTTTTTTACACATTTTATTTTTTTTCTCTGTAACTTTTTAATGCTTCTTCGCTGCCTTCTTGTTTTAGCTTCTTAAATGCCTTGTCCTTATTATTTATTGGCCCTTTTACATCCTTATTTAGCCACATTGGTTTTCTCCGGTTCCTAGCCCTTTTATTTCCTTACGGTATTGCTAGTTCGCAGTGGTTGGTTAAAACTGATTTACAAATTTCCCATTTATTTTCTGTGCTCCTATTTTTGAGGACATTGTCCCAATCAATTCAGCGAAGCGTTTTTGTAACCCCCCCTCCAAGGCACCTAACTAAAGTACAAGAAGAATTGTATTACCGTATTTTTCGGACCATAAGACACACTTTTTTTCCCCCAAATGTTGGGGGGTGCATCTTATGGTCTGAATGTAGGGCTGCACGGAATGAGGGTGGTACGGTGGAGCGGGTCATCGGGGGCAGGAGCAGGCTGCAGCAGCGCCTGCCGTGACCACGTGGACCCGCTCATTTAATATGCACGCCCATCATCCCGCCCATCATCTCTCAGCGCTGACAGGTGAGCGGGATGATGGGCGAGGGATAAACAGCCGGCCCACATGATCACCCCTGGCAACTACAGCCTGGAGTGATCATGTGCGGCTGTATTCACTGCCCCCCGTGCATCATCATCAGCGCGGGGTGCAGTGAATCAGTACACTCACCTGTCACCATTCCCCTGCAGTACCGCGATCTCCTCCTGGCTGCCGGCAGCCACTGAGTGGAGCCGTCCCCGTACCCCTGCAGCACCGCGATGTCCTCCTGGCTGCCGGCGGCCGCTGAGTGGAGACTAGCGGTGCGCACAGCGATGACGTCATCGCTGTGCACACGTGTCCACACGCAGCCGCCGGCAGCCAGGAGGACATCGCGGTGTTGCAGGGGAACAGGGACGGCTCCACTCAGTGGCTGCCGGCAGCCAGGAGGAGATCGCGGTATTGCAGGGGAACGGGGACGGCTCCACTCAAAGGCGCTGCCGCTGACAAAGACGGGAGGAGGAGCGATGCTGCAGGGAGTGAGGTGAGGTAAGGTGAGTATGAATGTTTATTTTTTTTATTTGCCACAGGATGCGGGCCGTATACCAGCATGGGGGTGTATAGCACAATGGGGGTATATTATGAGCAGGATGGGGTATATTATGAGCAGAATGGGGTATATTATGAGCAGAATGGGGGTATATTATGAGCAGGATGGGGGTATATGAGCAGAATGGGGGTATATTATGAGCAGGATGGGGGTATATAAGCAGAATGGGGGTATATTATGAGCAGGATGGGGGTATATGAGCACAATGGGGGTATATTATGAGCAGAATGGGGGTATATTATGAGCAGAATGGGGTATATTATGAGCAGGATTGGGGTATATGAGCAGGATTGGGGTATATTATGAGCAGGATGGGGGTATATTATGAGCAGGATGGGGGTATATTATGAGCAGAATGGGGGTGTATTATGAGCAAGGATGGGGGTATATGAGCAGGATGGGGGTATATGAGCAGGATGGGGGTATATTATGAGCAGGATGGCGGTATATTATGAGCAAGGATGGGGGTATATGAGCAGGATGGGGGTATATGAGCAGGTTGGGGGTATATACTGTATATACAAGGCATGAGGATCATTACCAGGATGGGGTATCTTAGTAGAGAATTTGGGGACATTACCCCCATAACAGTGTCAGCAGCAGATCCTCGCCCCATAACAGTGTGTCATGACTCCATTTTTTGCTTAAAATTTTATTTTCCTATTTTCCTGCTCTAAAACAAGGGTGCGTCTTATGGTCAGGTGCGTCTTATAGTCTGAAAAATACGGTATATTGTGGTCACTATTCCCTAGGTGCCCATCGACTCAGACTTCTGTTATTCTATCTGGCCTGTTGCTTAAAATTAAGCCCAGAAGGGCTGTCCCTCTAGTTGGGCCCGCCACAAGTTGTGACAGATAATTGTCTATACAATATTATACCCTTTTCCTTTCTGAGATACGCAGGTTTCAGTTTCCCAGTCTATATCGGGGTAGTTGAAGATCCCCATAATAATCACCTCATTGTGATTTGCTGCTTTTTCTATTTGTTTCAATAATACATTTTGCAGTAGTTTCTGTTATATTTGGTGGCTTATAACAAACCCCTATGAGGATTTTATTAGTTTTCCCTCCTTGTATCTCCACCCATAGAGACTCCACCTCTTCATTTCCCTCTTGAATATCTTCTCTTAGTCTGGGTTTTAAACTGGACTTTATATATAGACAGACTCCACGCTCTTTCCTTTTTTTTACGATCCCTCCTAAACAATTCATATTCTTGCAGATTAGCCGCCCAGTCATAGCTGTCATCTAACCATGTCTCAGTTATTCCTACTATGTCGTATTTTTTCTCATACATTACCAGCTTCAGTTCTTCGATCTTATTGGTCAGGCTTCTTGCATTGGTCAGCATGCAGGAAAGAGGTTTTGCTCCCCTTTTCTTAGCTTCCTTTCGAATACCCTGTCTTGGGTACTCTTTATCGCATCTAGTATTCTTGATTAGTTTGTCCTTCTGCTGCATGTTGTTGTCGCGGGCGGAGGAGGGGACGCTGCGCTCACCCACTGCTCGGGTCCGGCTGCTGCTCGGTGGTGGCTCGAGCGGTGGGCCGGATCCCGGGGACTCGAGCGGCGTTCCTCGCCCATGAGTGAAAGGGGGTGGTGTGGTTTAGGGATATTGTCCGTGACGCCACCCACGGTTGTGGTGAGGTTGCGACACCACCGCTGCTCTGGACGGGGATCCCGGGACCGGTGACAGGGAGCAGCTTGGATGTTGTTTTCTCCCCTCCGTGGGTAGGGGGGTTGGTTGTCCCGGGGCCCGGTGAGGGTTAGGGATGGCAGGCGGGTTACGGGGCCTGGTGAGATGCAGGGTCGCGGGGGCAGCGCTGTGCCGCAATGAATAATGCAAAGTCTCCGGTAAAACAAACGGCTGGATGGTCCCACAGACGGCTGCGGTGTTTCTCCTCCCGGTAGGTTGATGGTGACTGCTTTTCCCTGCACCTGTGTTGTGTTTACGGTTCCAATGGCTTCCCACTGGTAACCCGCTCCCCAGCTTGGGTGGATGCTGAAGGAGCCCCTTTTGCCCGCAGGCTCTGGCCCTGGGAACTGTAGCCTTGGCGGTGACTGTGTTTCTCTTCACGGTGTGAGCTGTTACCTTCAATCAGGTCTTGACTGCTGGGAAAGACCGGAGGTTCCCTTCGCTAATGGATTTGACCGGTTTTACGGCGACTCCTAGCCTGGTCGGGGTCCGTAAGCCCTGCCGAATGGTGCTGGCTTCTCTTCCCTGTATACACTAGCATAGATAAAGAGATCTTTAGAAAAGTATTTCTAAAGATCTTAAATGGTATGCTAATGAGGCCAGGGGCTAGTCCCCTGGGTATTACTTCCCTTGCTAGTCGGCTCCATTAGCATGTTAGTACGCCCCTGTGGGTGTGCTAACATGCTAATGAATGTGCAGTGTCAGAATATAATCTCACTCACCTCTCCGCTGCCATCGTCGCCCGACACTGAATTTCGGCTCAGTGCGCATGACCCACGGAGTTTCGGTCATACACACTATGAAGCCGGGTGTACGCATCCTGGTTTCAAACTCATGTAGTGCACAAAACCAAAAGTCCGAGGTCATGCGCACTGAGCTGAAGTCCAGGAGTCAGACGCGAGAGGTGAGGGAAATCATCCTCTGACACTGCACATTCATTAGCATGTTAGCACGCCCACAGGGGTGTACTAACATGCTAATGGAGCCAACTAGCCAGGGGAACTAACGCCCAGGGGTCTAGTACCCGCACTCATTAGCATACGGTAAAAGATCTTTAGAAATACGTTTTCTAAAGATCTCTTTATCTATGCTAGTGTATACAGGTTCACTTAGGCAGGGATTAGCAGTATACATGTGATGGCCTATCAGGTCATCACAGGGTATTGTGCAATCTGCCCTTCTGTGCAATATCCACCTCCTCCTTGGTTACGGGTCCCTAACCTTTGGTGTTGCCAAGAACAAGCTAATCAAAATCTTAGGAACACTCTGCACCACACCCACAAGACACACCAGTGGACGGCCTGAGTGGAACAGGGTCGCCCACTTGGGGGGTTGGTTAAGGGGAGTTCAAGAGTGTCAGGAGCAGGGGAGTGTAGTGTTGGAGGAGAGAGAGAGAGAGGAGGTCAGGAGCTGGGCTCCGTGAACTACTAGTTGGCAGACGTTGGTCTGGGCCTGGTAGGAGCTGGACCCCAGTCGCAGGGGATTGTGACAAGCGGCATGGACTGTCGGGGAGGACAGCCGGTGGCCTTGTGCCATCACCGAGCAGGGCCCAGGGAGAGGCGTCCTGACAATTTACCCGACGAGGACTGAGCCTTCAAGATCTGTTTTCCACCCGCTCCAAAATCAGGGTACTAGCGCAGCGAGAGGGATAGGACTTTCCACTACACGGTCCAGAAAATCCCAAGCATGAACCCTGAGACAAGCTCACCCAGTTAGCCAGACTGGGGAGCGGGACCCGATTAGTTTCAGACTAAAGGGACCAACCAGAAGACAAGGTGCCACGGGAAAAGGTTGTGCCGCCCCCATGCCTGTAGCAGCCGGGCTGCTCGGATCCGGACCCGCTGTGTGGCTCAAGGGATCCTCCGGACCCGGGGGTTACGTGGAAAAGCCAAATTAAAAGGGGGACGTAGTTGTACGGGCTTGGCCGTACTCAGTTCATGACGCCATCCACGGTGTGTGGTGAAGTAGGACCCCACCATTGCTGTTGTGGGACACCCGGGGGAGATGGAGTGGCAGCTGGATGTTAACCCCTGCGTGGGTAGGGATGGTTGCCCCGGGACCCAGTGTCTCTGTGCAGGGTACGGCGATGGCAAGGGCCTGTGGGCCCGAACGTACTAGGGGGTGTTTGGTTACTCACAATTAAATGAATCACACGAGTATTTTGGTAAACCAAGGTGCTGGTGGCCGGCCGCCGCGGCCGGTTGTACTCCGGTCCCCCACCCAAGCTGGTGGTCGCCATCTTTTCCTCTGCACTAGTTCTGTTGTTTGTTTAGACTTCCCGGTATGGAACACGGGAGTCTGCTCCTTGCTTTTTGCGTACCTGAGGAGCCGTGCCCGCTGACGCTTACCCGTGGGATCTATGGGCCCTGGCGGTTGCCCTATCCCTCTCTGTGGGTGGTTGTCTGCTTTTGGGACTTTGGTTGGGACAGGACCTATAATCCTGCCCTCAATAGGTTGATTAGCTAGGCCGTTGGTTCCGGTCCTGGCTTTAGGGTCTGAGTACCCCCTCTGTGCACAGTTTCCGGGTCGGGTCTCTGGTGTCGGTACCGGTGGACTCCAACCCTGTCCCGGTCCACCTCGGATCTCCGGCTGCTGTCTTCCCGTCGCCTGCTGATGGGGACCACCGTCTGCCACCTAGCCAAGGTACCAGGGGTCCAACCCTGGCACCGTTCAACTTGAGCTTCTCCTCCGCTGGAGCTACACCTAGCCCCAGCCTCCACTCAGCTTGAGCTCTACACCTCTCCTCTCGATGAGAACTTGAACTCGACTGGACTGCACTTGACTGCAGCCCCAGGCTGTCTAGACCCCTAGGTGGGTGTTCCCTAACCGCCTAGTCCCGCCCACTGGTGTGCCTGTCTTGCCTTGAGGGGGTTGGCTCTAGGGTTTAAGGTCGGCTGTATGTAACCCTGTGAGGGAAGGTGTTATTCGGGGGCCTAATGTGTGACTACCTGGTTTTGCCAGGGCGTCACAAGGTCACAGGCCAACAGGCAACATCAACGGGCACGGGACCCAGGCGTGCTCCCTCTCAGTGGCAGCGGTGTTCAGAACTTTGGTTTACTACAATTGTCGATGTCAGCGTTATTGGACTGAGTACGCAAGTGACCGTTACCGTCCCAATGGCACATCCCCGTCACCTTCACCGAGTCCCGGGGCATCCCCCTACCCATGGAGGGGTTAAACACCTAGCTGCCCACACCATCCCCACCGGGTACTCCCAATCGCAGCGGTGGTACTCCATCTTACCATACACCACAGGTGGCGTCACCAACTTTCCACACCATCTCCTGTCCGTAACCCCCCTTGGATTGAGGAGCCGTACGACCCCGGGGTCCGGAGCCCTCTCGAGCCACCATGGATCCGGATCCGAGCAGCCCGGCTGCTCACGCGGGGGTGACACATACACCCAGAACTGGGTGTATATTGGACCTGACAGGTTCCCTTTAAAAATGCACTGTTTCTTTAGAAGAAAACACAGTTTATATAAGATGATCTTACCTAGGCATGTGAATTCCATCATTTCGATATGTATCATATGTTCTTGTATTACTTTATAGATATCAATTAAAGTTGTCTCTAAGGTATTGGATTCTGGGTTAGTTATTGTTATCCCTAAATAGGTGATGGATTTATTTCCCCAGGAGTAGGGAAATTCTGTTTTATTGGTTTCAATTAACTCTGCATCCAAATTAAAACTCATGATTTTTTATTTTGTAGATTAATGTTATAGTAAGATTAAATTAGAAGGTATTAATTATTCTAGTTAGTTCTCTTAAGAAGTTTAGAGGGTCAGCTAAGCCAAAAATTATGACCGGTAAAAAGATTAGTTTTATATTGTATGTTATTAGTAGAGTTTCCTTTAATTAAGGGTCTAGTACAGTCATGGCGAACCTTTTACAGGCCGAGTGCCCAAACTGTAGCCCTAAACCCAATTTTTTTTCCGAAGTGCCAACCAATCCTATTATGTAAATAATTAATTGTAACCTTACCTTTGCCGTCTTCTCTTCTCTTCAGCAGGGGCATCACGCTCATGCTTACCACACATTGAAGCTGAGCCCCTGCCCTTTCCAGACACAGCAGTTGGATTGATCTTTCTGGAAAAAATTGCAGCCTATTAGACAGATTTTAGCCTGGAATGCAATCAGATGTCACCCTGTAATCCACATCTACATTTCAAAGTCTGAACATCTTGAAATCCCATAAAGACGTACGAGTGGCTCCCCTCCCCATCATTGTGTAGTTCTGTCCCCCTTCCTCGGCCACTTCCTGGTAAACATGTCCCCCATCCTGATATAGATTTCTGGCATGTTCCCCCTTGCTGGTAAATGTACCCCATCCTGACATATTGCCCATCCTTGTAAATGTTCCCCCATCATGGCATGTACCCCATTCCTGGTAAATGTCCTCCATCCTGGTAAATGTTCCCAATCCTGGTTAATTTACCCCCATCCAGGTAAATGTACCCCTTCCTGGTAAATGTACCCTATCGTGGCATGTTTCCTCCATCCTGGCATACATATTTCCTCCATCCTGACAGGCATGTTTCCTCCATCCTGGCATGCATGTTTCCTCCATCCTGGCATGTATGTTTCCTCCATCCTGGCATGCATGTTTCCTCCATCCTGGCATGCATGTTTCCTCCATCCTGGCATGCATGTTTCCTCCATCCTGGTATGCATGTTTCCTCCATCCTCACATGCATGTTTCCTCCATCCTCACATGCATTGTTCCCCATCCTGGCATGCATGTCCCCACCCCATGCTGGCATGTGCGTTCCCCCTCCCCCACCCCATGCTGGCATGTGCGTTCCCCCTCCCCCAACCCATGCTGGCATGTGCGTTCCCCCTCCCCATGATGGCATGTGCGTTCCCCCTCCCCCACCCCATGCTGGCATGTGCGTTCCCCCTCCCCCACCCTATGCTGGCATGTGCGTTCCCCCTCCCCCACCCCAAGCTGGCATGTGCATTCCCCCTCCCCCACCCCAAGCTGGCATGTGCGTTCCCCCTCCCCCACCCCATGCTGGCATGTGCGTTCCCCCACCCCATGCTGGCATGTGCGTTCCTCCTCCCCCACCCCATGCTGGCATGTGCGTTCCCCCTCCCCCACCCCAAGCTGGCATGTGCGTTCCCCCACCGCCACCCCACACTGCCAAGTGCGTTCCCCCCACCCCACGCTGCCATATGCATTCCCCCACCCCACACTGCCATGTGCGTTCCCCCACCCCATGCTGGCGCTGCCCCCCCATCCCCACCTTGGCACAGCCGCACACGAGTTATAAAAGATAAAAAAAAAAAAAAAGCGCAACACACAACTTACCTGCACACGCTCCCCCGCTGCGCGCTGCTGGGTCCTCAGTTCCCACGCGGCCAGCAGACAGCGCCGGCGCCGCTCCTCCGTCTCCTAGGCAACACACCTGCAGCCTGGGAGAGGAGGAGTGTCAGAGCGGAGGAGAAATGTCTCTTCCGCTCCAACACAGATTTGATCTGCCGGCGCCACTGCACTAGCAGATCAAAACTGCAGTATGGGCTCAGAGTGCCCCTGGTGGCACGCGTGCCATAGGTTCACCATCACTGGTCTAGTACTTATAGCTTCGGCAAGGGGTTCCATTGTCAAGGAAAATAATAGTGGTGATAGTGGACACCCCTGCCTAATGCCATTAGAAAACTCAAAATTCTGGTGAGATCTGCCTGATTGACAGCTCAGCAGCGACCATGTAGCGACGCACCAGCGATCCTGACCAGGTCATATCGTGGTCGGAATCGCTGGTACGTCGTTTAGTGAGACGGTACCCTAAGGTCACAATGTGAATCTAGTGAGATTATTAAAGAGGGTGTTTTGTTTCTTTCTATGAGTGAGATCAGATTAAGTATCTTTCTAGATCCATCTGAGGCTTGTCTCAACTGGCCAAAGCATACTTGGTTTCTATGTACAAAGTCAGAGATAATCTGTCATATCCTTTGGGCTATCAGTTTGGCATACAATTTAATTTCAGTGTTTAATAGTGATATCGGTCTATAATTGGTTATAATAGCGGGGTCAGTACCATGTTTTGGAATTACAGTATTCATGGCTTGCAATAATTCTTTGGGCAAGTTTGTCTCCTTCACTGAATGATTAAAGGGAACCTGCCACCAGATTTCACCCTTATAAGCTGCGGGCACCACGAGTGGGCTCTTATATACAGCATTCTGATGGGCGTCACCGGTCTCGGTCCAGCGACTCCTCTCTTTTTCCAATCACTGTCCTCCTGCACACGCACTTTTCTCTGCCTTCCTGAGAGCAGATCAAAGCATTGTACTGTGCATGTGCGGGAGTTCTTTGACCTTTGACAGCATCAGAATACTTTGTTCTGCCCACAGCAGGGCAGAGAGAAGTGCGCATGTGCAGGAATGCAATGGAGGAGCAGGGAAGAAGGATGGTGATTGCAAGATAGGAGGCGCCGAACCGACACATGTGACACCTATTGGACCCGACTGCCCAACAGGTGAGTATAATAATGTTTTTTATCTTATACAGAACTGCTTGGGCACTTATATACCGTATTCTAGAATGCTGTATATAACGGCTTGCTTGTGGTGGTTGCAGCTTATAGGGGACAAATCTGGTGACAGATTACCTTTAAACATATTTATTAGAGGGGTAGCTCAGAGGTCGATCCATTGCCTATATTATTCATTTGCAATTCCTCCTAAATTTGTTTTCCTTTAATTTAGTAATGGTGATTTAACTTCATCTAAGGAACAGGAAATGTTTAGGATTGTTAATTGATTCTTACTAGTGATGAACGAACACATGGATATTCAGGAACAAGCACGGGAAAAAAAAAATCAGGTTCCCGTAAACAAACTTGACACAGAACAACGAATCCCATACAAGTCAATGGGGAGGAGACAATCAGGGCTGTAAAATAGTAGTACGCACTAGAAGGCTACAAATGGAAGTTAAATGGTAATAAGAGAAGGTTAGTTATACATACTGTGTTTGCTGGTGTTTCCCAGAGAATCATGCTGCAGTTATACTCTTTTCCGAGACCGCTAATTAAGGTTCATCAATATTCACCCACCCTCTGTGCCAGTGTCTATAATTGGTTGCAGACTGCCTTACAAGCTCCTCACCCTGTATACGCATCTGTGATTGATTACAGTCAGGTTGCTGTATAGTAGTGTAAAAATAAATAAATAAGTAAATAATAAAAAAATGATATAGACTACAGTCATATATTGATATCAGCATGGGTAAAACAAAAGCTACAGGCTGCAGCCTGCACCTATAAGCTTTATTGTGGCTGGATGTCAAAACAGAGGGGGAAATAAGACGTAGGGTCCCCCCAGTTTTGATATCTAGCCATGGTAAAGCAAGCAGGTGGGGGCTGTTATTATGAGGATGGGAGGAGCCATGGATATGGCCCAACGAGTCTAAAAATATCAGCCCGCAGCTGCCAAGAATTGTTGAATCCATTAGATGCGACAATGCTTGCGCTTTACCTGGCTCATCCCAATTGCCTTAGTGCAGTGGCAATCTGGCTAATATAAGGGGTTAATTGCAGCTGTGATTTGTCAGCTGCCATAAAGCCCTGGATTAGTAATGGGAAGAGGTTTATGAGACCTCCCATTGCTAATACTGTAAGTGAAAAGCAATAAAACACAACCACCAAAAAAATCTTTTATTTGAAATAAAATACACAC
The DNA here is from genome assembly GCF_048569485.1 of Anomaloglossus baeobatrachus. Classification (NCBI taxonomy): domain Eukaryota; kingdom Metazoa; phylum Chordata; class Amphibia; order Anura; family Aromobatidae; genus Anomaloglossus; species Anomaloglossus baeobatrachus. The sequence continues at coordinate 90,223,666 of NC_134353.1, forward strand.
ACCCTTTTTCACCCCTAATTAACCCCCAAAACACCCTTGCAGAGCCGACGTAATCCATATGAAGTACCATGACGATCCCAGCTCTGCTACATACTAAACATTAGAAAAGAATGACTGCCCCATCTCTGCACAAAATCTGCATCTCCTTGCAGAAAACTGCACCAAAACCATATCAAAACCATATTTTTTATTTGATTTTCTGCCAGGAGATGCAGATTTGGTACTGAAATTTATGTACCGAATTCCTGCACCAAATTTGCATCTCTTGGGAAAAAAACGCATCAATACCACATCATATTTAGATGCCTTTTTTTGCCAGAAAATGCATATTTGGTGCAGGAATTTGGTGTATAAAGTTCAGCACCAAATCTGCATCTCTTAGCAAAAAAATTTGGTTTTCTGAGAGGAGATGCAGGTCTCATTGAACAATGAGCTCACCTGAGGTCAATGAGTTCAATGAGTTATGGGAGCTAATAGACTTCTACCCATTGCTAATTCAGGGCTTGATGACAGCTGATAGATCACAGCTGTCATTATTTCCTTATATTACCCCGATTTCTACCACACTAGGGCAATCGAGATGAGCTGGGTAAAGCGCTGGCATTGTCGCATCTAATGATGCAACAATTCTGAGTGGCTTTGGGCTGCTATTATTAGGCTGAGGAGGGCCCAATAACCATGGGCCTCTCAAGCCTGAAAATACCAGCCCTCAGCTGTTGTCTCTTTCTTGGCTGGGTATCAAAATTGGGGGTAACTGCCCTCCATTTTTTAAAGTTATGTATTTAAACATTTTAAAAAGCCGCATGGTGTCCCTCTTATTTTGATACCCAGCCAAGATATCGTGCACAACTGAGGGCTGCAGCCTATAGCTGTATGCTTTATCTGCGCTGGATATCTATATATGCGGAACCTTACATAATTTTTTAAATTAATGAATTTATTTTTACACTTTGCTCTTACAGACAGACAGTCTTTGTGATGGCAACCGATTAGAGACTCCTGCACACTGGCAGCCAATCACAGACGATGTCACAGATCGTAGGTGGGGGAAGCAGTGAATATGTATAAGATGTAATGAGCAGATCTGGACCCGGAAGTAGTGTTACAGCTGCGTCACAAAGACTGGTATGTCCTGGTTTAACCATTTTTCTTCCTTTTTTTACAGTGATTTCCCTGGCCAGCCACAGTCATGCCAATACTTGGCATGTTTGCGATGTTTCCATAAGTGCCCACAGCCTAAAGGCTTGCTGATTGGCTGCTCTGCAACTTTTCAACAAGCTTTATTCGGGTGACAAACCTGAACAGGAACCGGACGTACAGTACAGTCAAAAGTCTGTGTTCAGTGTCCAGACCAGCAGCGAACACATGATGTTTGGTAAGGACACCAAACTTTTAAAGTTCGGGTTAACTCATCCTCACTTCTTACTTAATTTAGGGAGTTGGATATTTTCAAGGAACTAGTTGATAGTATGTTTGCTAGGTTGGGGGTTTTCTTATCTCTTTCTAGATTGTATAGTATTGAGTAAAAGAAAGCAAATGCATCCCAAATGTTATGTGGGGGAGAGTTAAGCTGGGTTCACACATAGCGACAGCGACAACGACGTCGCTGTTACGTCACCATTTTCTGTGACGCAACAGCGACCTTGTATGTCGCTGTTATGATCGCTGCTTAGCTGTCAAACACAGCAACGCAGCAGCGATCATAACGTCGCTACATGTGCAGAGAGCAGGGAGCCGCGCACACTGCTTAGCGCTGGCTCCCTGCTCTCCTAGCTACAGTACACATCGGGTTAATTACCCGATGTGTACTGCAGCTACATGTGCAGAGAGCAGGGAGCCGCGCACACCGCTTAGCGCTGGCTCCCTGCACTCCTAGCTACAGTACACATTGGGTTAATTAACCCAATGTGTACTGCAGCTACATGTGCAGAGAGGAGGAGCCGGCAGCACAGGCAGCGTGAGAGCGGCGGAGGCTGGTAACGAAGGTAAATATCGGGTAACCACCTTGGTTACCCGATGTTTACCCTGGTTACAGCTTATCGCAGCTGCCAGACGCTCTCTGCTCGCTTCATTTCGTCGCTCTCTTGCTATCACACACAGCGATCTGTGTGTGACAGCAGGAGAGCAACAATAAAAAAACGAACCAGGGCTGTGTGTAACGAGCAGCGATCTCACAGCAGGGGCCAGATCGCTGCTCAGTGTCACACACAGCGAGATCGCTAATGAGGTCACTGCTGCGTCACAAAAACCATGACTCAGCAGCGATCTCAGCAGCGATCTCGCTGTGTGTGAAGCACCCCTTAGAAACTTTGCCCTTTGTAATTGATTATGCGCTAGTTTGGTTGCTTGGATTTTTTAGTTTATTAGCCATTATTTAGCCATCTTTTTGTGTAAATAATAATGATTCGCTTTGAGACATTGGAGTATTTTTTCATAATCGCCCATTAGTAGTAATTTGAGTTCTGCTCTTAGTTTTAAAATATTTGAGAGTGTTTGTACAGAGGATGGTTTTGTTGTTTTAGTTCTTGTATATTTTTTTTTTTGAATTACCGATTGTTTTTTCTCTCATGTTGACAGTTAATTGGATTAACACTCCTCTAATAACTGGCTTGTGTGCACTCCAAATCGTGACTGTGGACAGTTCTTGTTATGAATTCTGATTTAAAATAATATTTAACAGCTTCTTCAATTTTTGCTTTTACAGTGAGGGATTTTTTTAAGAGAAATGAATTACATCTTCACAATCAAGAGTTGTTAGTAGTGTCTAAGAATTTAATGGTGAATAAGACAAGTGAATGGTCTGACCACGATTTGTTATTGATCCTGACGCTATTAAACTTATATAAGGACTAAGGAGTGGATAGTTGTCAGGATTAAATCAATTCTAGTAAGTGTTCGGTGCCTACTGGAACAGTATGTGCAGTCTTTAGAAGAAGAATCAGTATAACTAAACACGTCATATAGATCTTGTCCATTGAACTATTTCTTCAGGGTAAAAAAAAATGTCTTGATCTTTGATGTGGTGTCCATATTCTGATGAGGGATAATATTGAAGTCTCGAAATAAGATTAAAGGCGGCGTTACACGCTACGATATATCGTGCAATCGCATGAGCGATCTTACCCGCCCCCATCGTTTGTGCATCACAGGCAATTCATTGCCTGTGGCGCACAATGTCGGTAACCCCCATCACACATACTTGCCTCCCTAACGATGTCGCTGTGTGCGGCGAACATCCTCTTCCTGAAGGGGGTGGGACTTTCGGCGTCACAGCGACGTCACACAGCGGCCGCCCAATAGAAGCGGAGGGGCGGAGATGAGCGGCCGGAACACCTCGCCCACCTCCTTCATTCCTGGTTGCTGGCTGGATGCAGGTAAGCCTTGTTCGTTGTTCCCGGGGTGTCACACGTAGCGATGTGTGCTGCCTCAGGAACGACGAACAACCGGCGCGTAGAAGGAGGAACGACATTATGAAAATGAACGACGTGTCAATGAGCAACGATAAGGTGAGTATTTTTGCTCGTTAACAGTCGTTCGGAGGTGTCACACGCTACGACATCTCTAACTATGCTGGATGTGCGTCACAAATTCCGTGACCCCGACGACATATCGTTAGATATATCGTAGCGTGTGACGGGGCCTTAAGTCTCTTTTTTGAAATTTCCTCACTTCCTTCATGAATCCATCTAAGGGTATTGTCACGCTCCCCGGGTCCTCTGCTCCGCTCCCCGGCTCACCTGCCACGCTCCCCGCTCTCCAGCCTCCATTGGCCGCGCTTCCCAGGCCTCCTGGTCCCCGCTCCCGGCGCCCGTCGGCTTCCCAGCCCCAGGCCGGCTCTGCTGCTTCCTCCTCTCAGCTTCCTGCCCTGGCTCCTGGCACCCGGGCCGCGCGCATGCGCATTAGGGCGCGCGCGCGGTCACTGACCCTTTCTTAAAGGGCCAGTGTCCACTGACAGGAAATGATGCACACAGGTACAGGGTATAAAGGGGATTAATGTCCAAGGGGGCGGGGCCTGTTCTTCGTGTTTCCCAAGCTAGGAGTCAGGTCTCCTTGTGTTCCTGTGAGATACTTACCTCTCTCTCTTTTAGAGCCGATCCTGCCTCGCCATCCGGTCCTGCTGTATCTCAAACCCCGAACGCTGCCTATCTACCATCCTGACAGTCCGTACCATCCCGGTTCCCTGCGGTGACCCGCCATCTCGCTCCAACGGTTCCGGACCCCGCCTGACATCATCCCGGCTTCCGAACCTGAGCTCCGTCACCCGGACCACCATCAGTGACCCCGTGGTCCCAGGGACTTCTCCATTGTGTTCTAAGTGCACGGACTGTTCTGCTACCTAAAGTGCTCCGGCTACCGGACTCCGTTCCCTCTTCGGGGAGTTCGGTCCAGAGGATCCACCTCCCGGGTCTGCCCATCCATCTGGCCCTAACAGGTATGTGCGCACGTTGCTTTTTACCTGCTTTTTACCTGCTTTTTTGCTGCTTTTTCTTCTGCGCTGTTTAATGCCAAAATGGATGTGTTCTTCTATTCAAGCAAAGTCTATGGGAATTTGGGTTTCTTGTTCACACTATGTTGTTCAAAATGCTGCCTTTTTGTGGCAGAACTTTGGTCAAAAACTCAGCTTTGCAGTGCAAAACCCAAATGGCAAAAACAATTGACATGTTGCTTTTTTGAAAAGCTGAGTTTTTGACCAAAGTTCTGCCTCAAAAAGGCAGCATTTTGAACAACATAGTGTGAACAAGAAACCCAAATTCCCATAGACTTTGCTTGAATAGAAGAACACATCCATTTTGGCATTAAACAGCGCAGAAGAAAAAGCAGCAAAAAAGCAGGTAAAAAGCAACGTGCGCACATACCCTAAGAAACAGATCTGGGCTCTATTTGGAGTGTAGATGTTAACTAGTGTAGAGTCTTTCTTATTAATTTTGCAGACCAAAATATGATACCTAGCATTCTTTTATCTTTTATCTATGTAGTAAATTGAAATGTAACCATTTCCTTCATAGCCATTATAATTATAACCCCAGCCTTCTTCTTTTCAGAAGAGGCATACGAAATATAGGGAAAATATCTGTGTTGAAACCTAGGTGGGTCATTTATGCAGAACTTGAATTCTAAGGGTATGTGCGCACGTTGCTTTTTACCTGCTTTTTTGCTGCTTTTTCTTCTGCGCTGTTTAATGCCAAAATGGATGTGTTCTTCTATTCAAGCAAAGTCTATGGGAATTTGGGTTTCTTGTTCACACTATGTTGTTCAAAATGCTGCCTTTTTGTGGCAGAACTTTGGTCAAAAACTCAGCTTTGCAGTGCAAAACCCAAATGGCAAAAACAATTGACATGTTGCTTCTTTGAAAAGCTGAGTTTTTGACCAAAGTTCTGCCTCAAAAAGGCAGCATTTTGAACAACATAGTGTGAACAAGAAACCCAAATTCCCATAGACTTTGCTTGAATAGAAGAACACATCCATTTTGGCATTAAACAGCGCAGAAGAAAAAGCAGCAAAAAAGCAGGTAAAAAGCAGGTAAAAAGCAACGTGCGCACATACCCTCAGAATCCAATATTGGCTTCTTTCCAATTCATATGCATTTTAAAGAGACTATTCAGTTATTCAGTCTCTTGACATTGAGTGAAAGGAATTTGACCTCAATTTAAAGGTAATAAAAGAAGCATAACTTCAGGCCAGAATACGAACACTCTACATAACTTAGAGATGGAACACAATTGTTTAAAATAAGATCAATAAAAATATTTGCATAGGTAAGAAATAAAGGTATTCATGTAACAGAGCAGTAATCTTAAAAGAAAACCAGAAAAAAGTTATCTGATATTTCTCAGCGATGAAAGGCGAAGTTTAAAACAAAGTATCTTCTCTGGACATCGATATATTGGAGCAAGGTCAAAGAAGAGCAACCAAGATGGTAGAAGGTCTGCAAACCATGTAATATGAAGAACGGCTAAAAGAACTAGGGATGTTTAGTTTGCAAAAGAGAAGGCTGAGAGGAGACTTAATAGCGGTCTACAAATATCTGAAAGGAAGTCACAGTGCAGAGGGAACTACCCTATTCTCATTAGCTCAAGGAAGTACAAGAAGCAATGGGAGGAAACTCAAAGGAAGGAAATTCAGATTAGACATTAGGAAAAACCTTCTGACAGTGAGGGCAGTCAAAGAGTGGAACAGGCGACCACGGGAGGTAGTGAGCTCTCCATCAATGGAAATCTCTAACTGGAAAGTGGATAAACATTTAGCTGGGATGATTTAAGAAAACCTGCACTCGCAGGGGGTTGGACTCGATGGCCCTTGAGGTCCCTTCCAACTCTACCATTCTATGATAAGGAACAGAGGTCACTCCCCCAAAAACGAGGGTAAACGTTCGGCAGCGTTTCTACAAATGTATTCTGAAAAAAAAGCACTAAACATTAAATTTCCAGAAGGAACGAGAAAAAAAATACTTTTGAACCTGTTGAGTCACTTAACCAAGGATTGTCTCCTTATCCAGTAGTATATTTAGCTCTTTTCTCATAGACTTTCAGAGATGTCAGAAAAATGTGTCCTTCTTCCAGATCCTGAATAATTATGGTTTTGTCATTGTGTAAGAATATTATCAGTCTTGTTGGGAATCTCCACTTGTAAATGATATTATTGGAATGAATAATAGAAGATATTGCTGCAAAGCTTTTCCTCACTTTAAGGGTTTTCTTTGAAAAATCTGCATCCACTTTTATGTTTTTGTAAGATGTGATGTTCTTATCGAATTTGTCTTGGGTGTGTCGTCATGTGGTTTCTGGGAATAGAAGGTCACAGCGTTTCGCTGCGCAAAATGCTCCCTGACTTTCTATTGTTCCTGCTGCTAGTATTCATTGTACTAGGCAGCTTTCCTTTTGGATTTTCATCTCTCCCTCTTTTGGACCCAGCAGGAGCTCGTCTTCTACCCTGCACCTGATCATCAGTATTCTCTTGGTGCTTAAATACTCCCTTCTCTTCTTCCCTGGACTGATGCTCGTGATATTATTCAGTTCATTCTAGCTCTGGTTGCAAGCAGGTGGTTTGCTCTCATCTGTGGTATTGTTGCTGAAGCTTGCTGAACTCCTGCCGGTGTCATCTGTGGATAAGTAGTTTCAGATTTTTTTCCCTCATGTGTCTTCCTTGTGTCTTCCTTTTAGCATTCAGTAGAGTTGACAAAGAGCTCATCCCACCAGTTCCCTATTAAGAGTCCACCACTAGGGATATCTCGGGTCAGGTGTATCTGGCTTGGCGCATAGGTGCGGAACCTATCTAGGATGGAAAGGGACCCCAGTGACCAGCCGTAGGTTTGGCCAAGGGTCACCATCTTCCCCTTCCCTAGACACAGGGGTCCCGTTCCCTTACCTTTCGCCACTCGCTTGGTACTTCTCTGTACCTAGCATGACATTACCTTGAGCCGCACCAAAAAAAAACCAAAACTGACAGGTGTTTTTTTTTTCTTTAAAAAAATAAAATAAAAATCCTGTTGCTGCCTTAGCTCAGCGGCTGCAGTGTATGTCCTTGGAGGTTGCAGACCTTAAGTTAGCTGTGCCAGCAGCAGCAGGCGTAGAGTTCTAATGTTGGGGATTCTGCGGGTAAGCAGGTCCAGCCGGAGCTCAAAATTACTCTCTCAGACAGGTTTGCAGGGGGTAGAGACATTTTTTTTTGTCTTTAAGGATGCTTGTAAACTGTACTTTAGGCTTCGGCCTTACTCCTTTGGAGATTAGGAACAGCGGGTGGGGATTGTGATCTCACTGTTACAACTTAGGGGATCCACAATCCTGGGCTTTCTCTGTGGGCTGCCATTAATACTTTATTACCTTTATTGACACTTATTGTAACTGCACAGAGTCCAAGAAAATTATATTGCTATCCTAAAATAAAAATATTGTTATGTAATAACCAAATTAAACCACAAAAATGACAGCTCATCCATATTTATAGATGTACAGTGGGTACGAAAAGTATTCAGACCCCTTTAAATTTTTCACTTTTTGTTTCATTGCAGCCATTTGGTAAATTCAAAAAAGTTCATTTCTTTTCTCATTAATGTACACTCTGCACCCCATCTTGACAATAAAAACAGAAATATAGAAATTTTTGCAAATTTATTAAACAAGAAAAACTGAAACATCACATGGTCATACGTATTCAGATCCTTTGCCCAATATTGAGTAGAAACACTCTTTTGAGCTAGTACAACCATGAGTCTTCTTGGGAATGATGCAACACATTTTTCCCACCTGGATTTGGGGATCCTCTGCCATTCTTCCTTGCAGATCTTCTCCAGTTCCGTCTGGTTGGATGGGGAACATTGGTGGACAGCCATTTTTGGGTCTCTCCAGAGATGCTCAATTGAGTTTAGGTCAGGACTATCGTTGGGCCAGTCAAGAATGGTCACATAGTTGTTCTGAAGCCACTCCTTTGTTATTTTAGCTGTGTGCTTAAGGTCATTGTCTTGTTAGAAGGTAAACCTTTGGCCAAGTCTGAGGTACAGAGCACTCTGAAAAAGGTTTTCTTCCAGGATATCTCTGTACTTGGCCACATTCATCTTTCCTTCAATTGCAACCAGTCGTCCTGTCCCTGCAGCTGAAAAACACCCCCATAGCATGATGCTGCTACCACCATGTTTCACTGTTGGGATTGTATTGGGCAGGTGATGAGAAGTGCCTGGTTTTCTCCCCACATACCACTTAGAATTATCATTAAAAAGTTCTATCTTTGGCTCATCAGACCAGAGAATCTTATTTCTCATAGTCTGGGAGTCGTTCTTTTTTTTTCTTTGCAAACTCTATGCGGGCTTTCATATGTCTTACACTGAGGAGAGACTTCCGTCTGGCCACTCTGCCATAAAGGCCCAACTGGCAGCAGTGATAGTTGACTTTGTGGAACTTTCTCCCATCTTTTTACTGCATCTCTGGAGCTCAGCCACAGTGATCTTTGGGTTTTTCTTTACCTCTATCACCAAGGCTCTTCTCCCACAATTGCTCAGTTTGGCTGGATGGCCAGGTCTAGGAAGAGTTCTGGTGGTCCTAAACTTCATCCATTTAAGCATTATGTAGGCCAGTGTGCTCTTAGGAACCTTAAGTACTGCAGAAATTCTTTTGTAACCTTGGCCAGATCTGTGTCTTGCCACAATTATGTCTCTGAGCTCCTTGGGCAGTTCCATTGATCTCATGATTCTCATTTGGTCTTACATGCACTGTGAGGTCTTATAAAGTGTGTCCACTCATATCCTGTTAACCACCATTAACTTGAGAACGGTGGCAGCTATAGGATTGGAAGTGGTGTCTAGGTATAGTAAAATAACCATGCACTACGCAATGAAACCAACCATTGCGCCACCTAGTGGGAAACAATGGAGTTAGCATTTTTATCTCGAAAACAGAACGAGATAGAGAAAAAAGTGAATTAAAAAATAGTAGGGCATCATCAATTCAATACGACTCGACACCTTGCATACAGAAATGCTATGATAAGAACGTGTAAAACTCACAAGGCTGCGGACGTGAAGCGATACCTCATGGAGACTTTCCTACAAGTCATTGGGTATGGTGGCTACGTGGAGTGGCCTCCACAGTCACCTGACCTGACCCCGATGGACTTCTTTCTATGAGGTCACATCAAACAGCAGGTGTATGCGACCCCTCCACCAACATTGCAGGATCTATGACGACGTATCACAGATGCTTGTGCAAACGTGTCACCTACCATATTGCACAGCATGCAGCAAGATACAGTATGCTGTCCAGAGTCCAGATGTGCATTGCAGCTGACGGTGGCCACTTTGAGCATCAAAGTTAAATGAGCGCCATATGTGTGACCAGCATTCAATGTTTTGGAGGGGTCATGGGTTTCATATCATAGCATTTCTGTATGCAAGGTGTCGTTTCGTATTGAATTGATGATGCCCTACAATTTTTTAATTAACTTTTTTTCTCTATTGCGTTCCGATTTCGAGATAAAAATGCTAACTCCGTTGTTTTCCACCAGGTGGTGCTATAGGTGGTTTTATTGCATAGCGCATTGCTACTTTACTATACCTAGACACCAATTCTTTTCCTATAGCTGCTGCCGTTCTCAAGTTAATGGCGGTGGACAGGATATGGGTGGACACACTGGATAGACAGGTGTGTGCCTTTCCAAATCAAGTCCTGTCAGTTTAATTAAACACAGCTGGACTCCAATGATGGAGAAGAACCATCCCAAGGAGGATCACAAGGAAATGGACAGCACGTAACTTAAATATAAGTGTCTGAGCAAAGGGTCTGAATACTTATGACCATGCTGTATTTCAGTTTTTCTTGTTTTATAAATTTGCAAAACTGTCTACGTTTCATTTTTTTTTCTGTCAAGATGCGGTGCAGAGTGTACATTAATGAGAAAAAAAATGAACTTTTTTGAATTTACCAAATGGCTGTGCCGCGGGCGGGGGGTGCGCTGCTCGACCGCGCTTGCGGCTCAGGTCCGGCTGCTGCTGCTGCTGCTCGGTGGCTCGAGCGGTGGGCCGGATCCCAGGGCTCAAGCGGTGCTCCTCGCCCGTGAGTGAAACGGGAAGGTTTTGGGATTTGAAGGGTATTGTCCGTGACGCCACCCACGGTTGTGGTGAGGTTGTGACACCACCGCTGCTCTGGATGGGGATCCCGGGAGCGATGACAGGGAGCAGCTTGGATGTTGTTTTCTCCTCCGTGGGTAGGGGGATTTGGTGGTCCCGGGGCCCGGTGATGGTGACTGGAAGGTGGATGGCGGGGTTTGGTGAGGTGCAGGGTCGCGGGGCAGCGCGGTGCCGCACGGCACAGTGGTACTCACTCAGCCAATGATGAATGCAAAGTCTCCGGTAAAACAAACGGCTGGATGGACGGGTCCCACAGACGGCTGCGGTGGCTTTTCTCCCATTAGGTTGGCGGTGACTGCCTTTCCCTGCACCTGTAGTATGTTTCTGGTTCTGATGGCTTCCCACCAGTAACCCGCTCCCCAGCTTGGATGGATGCTGAGGGAGCCCCTTTTGCCCGCAGGCGCTGGCCCTGGGAACTGTAGCCTTGGCGGTGACTGTATTTCCCTTCACGGTTTGAGTGGTTGCCTTCAATCGGGTCTTTGCTGCTGGGAAACCCCGGAGGTTCCCTTCGCTAACGGAATTGACCGGTTTTACGGCGACTCCAAGCCTGGTCGGGGTCCGTAGGCCCTGCCGAATGGTGCTGGCTTCTCTTTGCTCCCCGGTCCGGTACCGGCGGGCCACCGCCCGTCCCCGGTCCTTACGGTTTACGTCAATCGGCCTCTCCTGCAGACAGTCACCACCGTCTGCCAACCTTGCTGTATGTGCCCAGGCCAGTCTGCTCCACTCCCACTTCACTCTCCAACTCTAAAAACTGTTCTTCCTCATCTGACTTCCTTTTCCCGCCTCCAGGACTGTGAACTCATTGGTGGGTGGGGCCAACCACCTGGCTCCACCCCTTGGTGTGGACATCAGCCCCTGGAGGGAGGCAACAAGGATTTTTGTCTGACTGGTGTGCCTAACCGGGGTGTGGGGTGTGTTGTTGCAGTACCTGTGACGACCTGGCATGTCCAGGGCGCCACAGCTGCAATGAAACAAAGAGTGAAACATTTAAAGGGGTCTGAATACTTTCTGTACCCACTGTAACTGCTTCCTTCATGATCGGGATATTTGAGCTATAATAGGACTTCTTTTGTGATACACTTCAATCTAATTTTCTTGGACTGTCTAGGATTAGATTTCTAAAGTCTTCCAAATGATAATTTATTCCTCCTTTATAGTGACGGCCATTGCAGGCATTATTTACCTTTGTCACATCCCCCATTATTAAAACCACTTATGACTTCTGTAACTACAATATGATTAGATGTTTGAATAATAAATAATGCATTTTCATTACATTTTTGATGAAATACAAGCCATATAGTCCATTAAAAAGAAAAATTGCCTGTGTTAATAACAACTGCTACTGGTGTTAGATGAAGGAGCTTTTGAAACCATTGCTGAAATACCTATTGGTAATGGCTTGGTGGCCTCTAAAGTATATAGAATGCACTATCTATGGACAATGAAATACCTATTCAATATCTATATTTCATCAACGAACAGAAAATTAGAATAGGAGGTCATGGGAAAAAGCATTAGAAGTATCTGTAGAGTCATTGTGAAGTCTCTTTCACCATCTTCTAAACATCCATGAACCTGGGACACCAAGACTTCAAGTGTTTTCCACAGACGAATCACATCATGGACATTGGATGAGATACTATTGTAAGGCCATTGTTAGTCAATATAATATTAAGTAGAAAAAAGCACCTTTAAGCTGGTTTCTATCCTTTATGTTTCTTTTATGGCCAACACAAGTCAAAAAACATTTACCCGACTAGATAAAATATGTAATGGCAAATATCTTCATAAAATAATATTGGAATTATGCTGTCCTCTCAATTGCTGATTTCCTCTCCATCAGGTGTCATTGGAGACTGTTTCCTCAGACTTTTTGTGCTTTCACCTGTTTGTTTTTTGCTTTTCTCAACTGTTATTATATTTTACAATCAGCTAGGTCTTCTCAGAAAATGTCTACAATAAGTTTTTGTCAAGTATTCATAAGTATCGTGTTTTCCTGAAAATAAGACAAGGGCTTATATGTTTTTCTGCTTTGAAAAATGCACCTAGACTTATTTTCAGGGGGTGTCTTATATTTGAGCCCCCCGAAGTCTGCTGTATTAGTGCCTGAGGATTGCCCCACAATATCTCAAAATATCTCTCCTGAGCTGACAGTGATAGTTGCATAGAAATATACGCTGTCACTCTCAGATCAGGAGTGCCGTTGAGGATTGCCGTGAAAACGGCTAATTAAGTGAATGAATATTCAACCTCATCCTGCTCACCGTTCTGAGTCATGCACAGAACTGTATGGATGTAGTCAAATGAATCCTTAAAAATAAAAATAAAAAAATAAATACATTAAAAAAACTTACTTAGCGAGTGACACATTAGCTTTTCTTCATTTCAATGCATTATTAAAAAAAAAAAAATGCAATGAAATGCATATATTTTTTTCAGAATCATTTTTCACTGGTGCTTTTTTTTTTTTTTGTTTAATTATTCAGACTAACTATAAATGTCTGAAAAAAATATCCATACCTACAGCATGTTGTATTTTGCAAGGAAAAACATGAATCCAAAAAAATCACTAAAAGTGAAAAAATAAGCACAAACCAATAAAGTTTTGACTTTTAGCAAACGTGTTCATAGGTAGCTTGAAGTGCAGTTTATTTTTGTTAACTTGATTGAAGCTGTACGTCAATACTAAACTCAGATTCATGAGTTGATATGGCATTTTTTGTAAAAAAAACCCCAAAACACTAAAGGCTTCCTCACAGACAAAAGGGATGGCATATTTCCTAATTACAACATTTTTAAATGCGTATGTTGGGTGTTTTTTAAAGTAATTAGAGAAAAAGTGGCAGAAAAAATGACATATCCAGAGCATGCTGACCCCAAAATATCTGTTGCCTTTCATATAAAATCTGGTAATAAAATATTACATTAGGTAGGCAGCTAAGTGCCATATTAATAGGGACTAGACTAGGATTGAAAAGTACTTTTGTTTTTTGTTGTAGAAGCAAGAACTATAAGGCAATAATCACTGCCCATATACCTTTAATGCATAACCAATACACTATCCCATCTCCAGCAGCTCTACCTACACTAAATGAAGATAAAAGCGGTATTAATAGGGATTAGAATAGAATAAAGATATGACTGAAAAGGACTTTTGGTTTCAAGTTGCAGCAGCAGAGAGTTTAAGGCGGGCTTTACATGTTGCGACATCGCTACCGATATATCATCAGGGTCACGTCGTTAGTGACGCACATCCGGCGCCGGTAGCGACATCGCAACGTGTAAATCCTAGGTGCGACGATGAACGAGCGCAAAAGGGTAAAAAATCACTGATCTGTGTCACGTCGTTCATTTCCATAATGTCGTTACTGCTGCAGATACAATGTTGTTTGTCGTTCCTGCACCACACATCGCTGTGTGTGAAACTGCAGGAACGACAAACATCTCCTTACCTGCATACACCAGCAATGCGGAAGGAAGAAGGTTGGCGGGATGTTATGTTCCGCTCATCTCCGCCCCTCCGCTTCTATTGGCCAGCCGCTTATTGACGTTGCGGTGACGTCGCTGTGACGTCGAACGCACCTCCCCCTTGAAGGAGGGATTGTTCGGCGGTCACAGCGACGTCGCTGACCAGGTATGTGCGTGTGAAGCTGCCGTAGCGATTATGTTTGCTACAGCAGCAAGCACCAGATATCGCATGTATGACGGGGGCGGGTGCTATCGCTCTCGACATCGCTAGCAATTGCTAGCTATGTCACAGCGTGTAAAGCCCGCCTAAGGCAATAATCCCTGTCTATATGCCTTTACTGCAAAACTAATACACTATCTCTTCTCTAGCAGCTCTCCCTACACTAAATGCAGATAAGAGTGGTATTAATAGGGACTAGAATAGAAATATATATATATATATATATATATATATATATATACATATATATATATATATATATATCCCTGGAAAGGACTTTTGGTTTCATGTTGCAGCAGCAAGGCTCTATAACGCAATAGTCCCTTCCTATATAATACACCATCATTTCTCCAGAAACTTTCCATATACTAAATTCAGCTAAGAGCGGAATTAATAGGGACTGGAGTAGAATGTATGTAACCCTGAAAAGGACTTTTGGTTTTAGGGTGCAGGGACTGTGAAGAAATAATACCTGTCTATATGTATTTCATGCTAAACTAATACACTATCCCTTCTCCAGCAGCTCTACCTCCTACACTGTTTCTGGGATACAGTGCGCTGAGTATGGTGTTACCAGGTCTTATATAGACCCGATGATGTGAAGCGGCCGGCCAATCACAGTAATGCCAGGAAATCCTTTCATGTTTAGTGGCTGAAAAACAGCTGCAAAAAAATGTGGGACGAAGACTTGGCACTGGAGCACCCGTGATACGCGATCAAGCCTCGAGCAGTGGCGAGTATGCTCGATCAACATTAATTGTGATAAATTAATTACCAGTTAGATTAAAAAAAGTTAAAAAAGAGGAAGGGTCAAAAGAAAGTAATATCTGTAATAGGCAGTATAGAATGCCTTTCATTGTTTCTGGCAAGAACCAAATAATACTGAATACAACTAGTATCTAATATTTTACAGATTTCCTCGGCTTTCTTTCTCGTTTATGCTCAAAATTTATTTTATCACCTGCTTTACCTTTAATTAGATTTCGAGCAGGAAGCAAATTACTCAAAAAATGGTATGTAGTGCAGCAGTATTTAATATTAACTGGAAGTAAAAAGGGAGCAGGAGAGAATTCATTTTAACAATTAACAGACCACCCGAAGAAGTAATCAGGAAAATCAGGAAATCTGCCTGTGGTTGCAGCGTTGTGTGTTCTCATTAATAATGAGAAGGGCGCTCGCCTGGACTTTCACTAAGAGTGCTGATATTTTCTTCTTATCATCATCAGTTATAATAAGTATTCAGTTATGGAATGCAGTAACATTCGGATAATGATGAAAATGTCAGGACACCATTAGTGGCTAAATTTAAGAAAAAAGGGCTTCAGGGTATATATGTAACTAAAATGTAGAATATTCACACAGATTTATTTTTCCATGTCTTTAGTGTTTGACCTCCGATCTGTTCAAATGCCATTGTAGAAACAGTTTAAAATGTGTTCTACAACAACTATACTGGTGATTAGCCTGGTTTGGTCTTTTCTATTGTCTTTTCTATGGTAACATAAGAATGTGATATCTGGCCGATAAAGAGAGAAGACAATAGAGGAATCAACACATTCAATATGTGGTGCTGGAGAAGGATGTTATCAATAATATGGGTAATAAACAAATCAATTTTGGAGCAAATCAATGTCATGGGTGACACACAATCATGTGGTTTCTGGCTGCGCACAAAGCTCCCTGACTTTCTATTGTTTCTGCTGTTAGTATTTCCTGCTGGTTTTTCATCCTTCCTCTTTCTGGACCCAGCAGGAGTTCGCCTTCCACCTACCTGCTGATCATCAGTATTCGCTTGGTGCTTAAATACTCCCTTCTTCCCTGGACTGGTGATATTATTCAGTTCATTCTAGCTCTGGTTGTAAGCAGGTGGCTTGCTCCCATATGTAGTATCATGGCTGAACTCCTGCCTGTGTCATCTGTGGATAAGTAGTTCATGCTTTTTCACCCTATATGTCCTCCTTTAGCCTTTAGTGGTGTTGGCAAAGAGCTCATCTCACCCGTTCCCTGTTTAGGGTTCAGCACTAGGGATACATGGGGTCAGGTATTTGTCTTGGCGCACAGGTGCGGAACTTATATAGGGTGGTGAGGGACTCCAGGAACCAGCTGTAGGTTTGGTCAGGAGTCACCATCTCTCCCTTCCCTATATGCAGGGGTTCCCTTCCCTTACCTTTCGCTGCTCGCTTCGTACTTCCCCATACTTAGCTTGACAATCAAGCCAGACATGTCACTTGAAGCAAGAATCACCAATCTAAGACTTGCCTACTTTGGACACATCATATGAAGAGAACAATCACGGGAGAAGGGCATCATAATTGTAACACTAGAAGGAATAAGGCAAAAAGGAAGACTAGTAACCCAATGGCTTAATATAATCCAAGTAATGGTGGTAAAAACCTTGGTTGACCTATCTAGACTTGCATAAGATCGATCTTCCTACAAAATATTCATGCATCAAGTTGCCATGACTCAAGATTGAGCCAAAGACCGTAAAAAACAAACAACTTAGGATAGATCATCAATATCAGATTGATGGGGGTCCAACATCTGACACCTCCACTGATCAGCTTTTTCAGCTCCAGCAGTGAATAGATGTAAAGAGTTGTGGAGCAGAATAGCACAGATCTATCTACTTTTTAGTGGCTGCTGCATGGAACTGAAGTTCAGTTGTTATTGCTACATCTGGTTGTTGCAGGAGCTGACAACAGCTGATCGCTCGGGGTACCAGTCCAATCTGACGTTGATGCCCCATCCAAGAGAACAAAGTTGTAGAGGAACACCTCTTTAAGGAGAGTTTAGTCCTACACAGAATAAGACGTACAAAAAAGGAGGCATCAGCACAGCCTTTTACACCAGGGACATAAATCAAGATGCCTATCCTGCCACCCCATTAAAAATTCTTTTAGAGCATGCTGATGTTACTCAGGTGCCAGGGGGTTCTGACAATAAGTGCACCAGGACCATATTAGCCAAAGGAACCCAAAAACCTTTCTGACACATAAAAGGATAGCAGTTAAGTAAATAACGCAGAGCTTTGTTATATATTTGGTACTGTAGCTTTGTCATGCTCCCAATTAACAAAAATGCTTCGGTTTATTTTTGCTGCCTTTTTTGTGCAGAAAATTTGCTGTGTTTATAAGTCCAAGTAAAGTCAATGTGAATACATGATGATTCCTGCCTGTGCATCACTGACGCTGTTGACCTTTGCGATTTTCTGTGCATTTTTTTCTCTATAAGTTTCTATAGGTAGCTTGAAAAAAAATGCAATGTACAGTTAAGTCCAGATATAGTTGGAAAGTGACACAAGTTTTGGCATTTTAGTTGTTTACCAAAACATATTCAATATACAATTATATCATCAATTTTGGCTTAAAGCGCAGATCCTCAGCTTTAATTTGAGGGTATTTGTGCTGCCCCCGTGCCAGCAGCCGGGCTGCTCGGATCCGGATCCATGGTGGCTCGAGGGGTGTCCGGACCCAGGGATCGTGCAGCCACTCAAATGAATTTGCAGGTATTTACAGGGAATTGTGTTTAGAGTTCGTGACGCCACCCATGGTGTGTGGTAAGGTGGAGTACCACCGCTGCAGTTAGGAGTACCTGGGGGCGATGGAGTGGGGCAGCCAGGTGTTAAGACCCTCCACGGGTAGGGGGGATGCCCCGGGACTCGGTGATGGTAGTGGAGTGCTGTTGGGGAGTGAAGGGGTCACTTGCATACTCAGTCCATAAAGCTGACACCGACAACTGGGTAAACCAAAGTTCGGGACACCGCTGCCGCTGAGGGGAGCTAGTTCGGGTCCCATCCCCAATGGTGCTGTCTGGTGATCCGTGACCTACCTCCTGGCACTAAGTTCACTTGCTTGTTGGTCCTGGTAGTATGGAACTAGTCGGGTCCCGCTCCGCAATGTGGCTAACTGTGGGAGCTTACTCTCAGGGTTCACGCTTGGGATTTTCTGGACCGCTTTTGTGGAAAGTCCTATCCCCCTCGTTGCGCTAGTACCCCGATTCTGGAGCGGGTGGAGAGCGGATCTTGAAGGCTCCATTCTTGTCGGGTAAATTGTCAGGTTGCCTGAAGCTACTCCCTGACCAAGGGGCCACGTACCCCGTCGTGCCCTAGGCCAAGACCACCATCTGCTACCTAGTTGCTTCCAAGGAGCCCAGTTCCTGACTTCATCTCTCCCTTACCTCCTACACTTCACTCTCCCTTTCTCTGACTGACTCCTGACACTCCTGACCTCCCCTTACCAACCCCACAAGTGGGCGACCCTATTCCACTCAGGCCGTCCACTGGTGTGTCTGGTGGGTGTGGTGAAGAGTGTATCTAGGACTTTAATTAGCTGTTGTCGACAACACCATATAGTTGGGGACCCATAACCAAGGAGGAGGTGGATACTGCACAGAAGGGCAGATTGCACAATACCCTGCAACGACCTGATAGGCCAGGGCGTCACATATTCACATCCTATTTGGAGGAATGGTTTAGGAATTACAGTTCTTTAATATGCAGCTACCTCTGTCAAAGGACCAAAGGTAATTTGAAAATTCTCTCAAAATCTCTTTAATGGGCTGCATGGTCTATTCCCTCATAAAGTGAAGACTTTATGAGAACAAATACAGAAGATTCCCCACCAGGTGCAAACTATAAATCAGCCTTTAAAATAAAAAGGCCAGATTAGACTTTGCCAAAAAAAATCTAAAGAAATTGGCAAGTTCTGGAAAAGCATTCTATGGACAGGTGAAACTAAGATCAAACTGTACAAGAGTGGTGAGAAGAAGAAACTATGGCGAAGGCTTGGAACGCCTCATGATCTAAAGCACACCACACCCTCTGTAAAACATGGTGGAGGCAGTGTGATGGCCAGGCATGCAGGGCTTCCAGTGGCTCTGGGTTACTTATAGATGATGTGACTGAAGACACAAAATTGCATCTGATTTTTTTCTTACACCGATAGACTTGAGTCTTATTTGATTTCAGAGTCAAATTGTAGCATGTTCTGATTTTTTTTCTCACATCGAATTGGTATGAGTAAAAGAAAAGGTTCATCAGCACTGCCCCATTGGATAACATTGGCCTGAGTACAATACCTTTTTTATAGGTTTGCATTAGACAAATTAATATGGTGGTGTGAGCAAGCCCTTACTCATGGAAAATGACTGCTGTACAAACTGTGTTCCTCTGGGAATCACTAATCTATGATGGCCAAGGTACTAACCACCACTGTACAAGGTGTGATGTAAAATGTCATAGCTGTATAGCTTTATGGGGAGGCCTCTGTAGTCATGCAAAATGATAACAGCCCACTCTCTGACGCTTCAGCAGTGTGTAAGGCCTCTTTCACATGTCCACGTAATACACACACGTGTTTCACTGTACATGGTGAAGGTGTGTGTGCGTATGTGTGCGTGTGCTGTCCCCGTGCTATTGTGTGACATCCAGATAGCACATGGACAGCATGAGCTGGTATAGTTACCTGTCTCCGGTGCTGCTGTTACTTCTGGGTAAAAAGTGAGTGCAGTGAATATTCATGAGCACAATGAGTGTTACCAGGAAGTAACAGCAGAGGCAGAGACAGCAGCGCTGGAGACATGTAACTATAATTTTTTTTTATTTTTATGCGACCTGTGTTTCCTCCAGTACATGTCACATGGATCACATCAGTGTGTGTTCTCTGTGACACCCATGCTGCTGGAAGAAAACGGACATGTTGCTGTGTGGAGCACAAAGACACGGTCCTTGTGAAAACACGGACGTGTGCGCAGACCCGTTGATTTTAATGGGTCTTTGTGTGAATCTGATAATAATTCCACCCAATATACATTTTTTTTTTATTAATGGTAATATGCAGCATCAATTGGGCCCTGGTAGGAATGCACAGATTGCATCAATGGTATGTCCGCCTCTGATGCACATGCTAATTATACCCTAAAGGTCCCGTTACCCGCAACGATATCTCTAACGATATGTCGTCGGGTTCATGGATTTCATGACGCATATCTGGCGTCATTGCGTGTAACAGCTACGAACGTCTGTTAACGATCAAAAATACTCACCTAATCGTTGATCGTTGACACGTCGTTCATTTTCAAAATCTCGTTGGTCGTTGTGGACACAGTTTGTTTGTCGTTCCTGAGGCAGCACACATCGCTACGTGTGACACCCCGGGAGCAACGAACAACAGCTTACCTGCGTCCTCCGGCAACGAGGTGGGCGTGTCGTTAATGCGGCTCCTCTCCACCCATCCGCTTTTATTGGTTGGCCGCTGTGTGACGTCACTGTGACGACGCACGAACCTCCCCCTTAACGAAGAGGTTGTTCGCCGCCCAGAGCGACGTCGCTAGGAAGGTAAGTACGTGTGACGGGTGTTAGTGATATTGTGCGCCACGGGTAGCGATTTGCCCGTGATGCACAAATAACGGGGGCGGGTGCTTTCACGAGCCCCCTTTACAAGCCCCCTTTACACACCGTGGATTATGGATTTTAACCTTTATAAATAAAGCTTGGAATATTTTAATACTAGGATAGTGTACTGGGATCGATTGCCCTTTCTACATGCTTTGAAGGAGCCTTGAAGTGCTGAGCACCTTCTGGATGAGTTAGTGGCTAATTTTTTTTAGCTGTGCCTGGATTTCATCTTTTACACATGGAGTTTCAAATTTGATTCTTGCCTTCATAGAGTTAAGTGACTAAATTATCACAGCATGAATAAGAATATGGATTTATTCTGCTAGTATTGAACTTGATGGGAGCCGTGGAAATTTTATTTAATAAGCTTCTTCTAAGGTTGTAAAAGCTTTGATGAGCAACTGCACTTCTTTGGGGCCATAAAACATCAAAATGCATAGTCCCTAAAATAAAATTTCTCATTTGTTTGACATCAACCGTTCCCATTGTGCCAGGGTCTGCTCATGTGAATTGCTGTATATTGTTGCATCCACTAATGAGTGTTTCACCTGCCTTTGTCACTGCTTGGAACATGGATGAAATCCTTCTACCTGAGTCACATACCTACATTTTTTTCTTTAGAGGGAATCTGTCACCAGATTTTTGCCATCTAAAGTGATTCCAACATAAGGCCTCCTTCACACTTGCGTGTTTCCGGTATGTGTGGCATCCATTTTTTTCACCCATTATAACCTATGGTGATCTTGACATATGCATGTTTTTACACGGACCGTGTGTCCATGCGAACCGCACAGAGACACGTCAGTTTCTTTCAGCAGCACAGATGACATGGGCTAATAAAAGTCTATGGATCCTGGTAAACTCGTGACGTACAGCATATGGATGGCACACAGATGGTAAAAAAGGACTGTGTGATACATACATGTTTCATGCGTACGTGAGAACGCTGCCCAATACAGAGGAAGAGACCCATTTTGCAGCAACATGTGTCACAGTCGTCTCACTGTTTTTAGAGATTAGTGACAGCTTTTGGACGGGAGCCTCTCATCTCTATCTGGGACTCTACATTTAAATGTTGTTTTGTTTCCCTTGGTGCTAAAACAGTTAATGTCAGTTTTGCTGCTACCAGATTTCCAGCAGTGCAGGTCAGCTGCAGCTGCTCTGTAGCCACAACCTCTTTGTGCTTAAGTAGCAGGGTTTCCCAGCAATCTTTGCTGATTATACAAAACTATTTGTATTCTGGCCACCTTGGAGGAAGGAGCTGCTGTGGATTCATCCTGAAGTCGTATCTTCTCCATTTGGTTGTTATTTCCCTGTTTGTCTCACCTACCCTCTTGTTGCATTAGTGCAGCGGTGGACCTAGTGAGCTTTACCTTCCCCCTCACTAGCCAGGACTATTGAAAGGTCTTTTCAGGGCTTCAGGTTCCTGCTTGGTCACTGGTGTGGACCTGTATAGGTTCTGGCTAGGAGTGCAGGGTACAGCAACAGGTAAAGGCATGTCCCATATATCCTCTCACCAGGGCCTACCGTTGATATTGTGTTTCTGGTGTGCCCCTTGTTTGTGATGTTGTTGTAGGGTGTTTTTGTTGTGTGTCAGACATCTGTTGGTCTGTATAAAAACATGACAATGTATTATTTACTTGACTGCTCGCTGTAGTTTTGTTAAAATCACAAATTTATCACTAGAGGACTAGTTTACCTGCTGCCTTGTAGTCAAACCATTCTCCCATCACTGATTGGCAGCTTTCTGCCTATGCACAGTGTACACAGTAAGCTGTTAATTGGTGGTTGTGGAGAGGTTATACACAGTTCAGCATCCAGAGAACTGGTAGATTTGCTTCAGATAAAACTGCAGTAAGAAGCTTATCGCTGGAAGCAGGGTCTCTACCCCTATATCATGTTATACTCAGTTTAACAAGTACCTGTTGACAAGTCAAAAGTGGACAATTCTAGCTTTTCTTTATTACTCATTGCTCCCTTAAGGTTTTTGTATTTTTTACATCCACTATATGGTTCCAGAGATATGGGCTTTTTGTGTGCAAATTTTTATGTTATTTAAAAAGGGATATAGTCCACAGAGTAGTATTACAGAGCAGCCTAAATACAATCCGTCAGGGACTCCTTGAAGCTCTGCCATATTGGATGAAAGTTAGCAATAAATAAAATGGCACATATCTCTGGAACAGTATGGTGGACAAAGCAAAGAAAAGTCAAATAAAATACTCAAAGGAGCAGTGGGAATAAAGTATGGGCAAAAACTGGCCACTTTTGTCCTGGTAGCAAGTCGGATCAACTGTTCAAATGCACCCGTGGAGATCTTTCTCTCTCCCTATATAATCAGTCAGGGATGAGTTGAAAGGCCCCCATACCCATCATTCCTGCCAATATTGGCAGGTCTTGCCAATTTTCATCTAAAGTGTATGGTGGTCTTTCCTAATTTAAGAAAACATACCAACAATTTCTTTAGCTCTAAGCAAACCTTGATAAAAACATAAATCCTACATGGCTTGTTTGAAGATATCACATAAAAAGATAACAATGGTCCATTTAATCTCTCTAGTTTTAGTGAGAAAGACTAAAGGCCACGTTACACGCTACGATATATCGGGCGATATGTCGTCGGGGTCACAGATTCTGTGACGCACATCCGGCATCGTTTAACATATCGTAGCGTGTGACAGCTACGAGCGACTGTTAACAAGCAAAAATACTCACTTTATTGTTGCTCGTTGACACGTCGTTCATTTTCAAAATATCGGTCACATTCCTGGATGCAGATTGTTCATCGTTCCTGTGGCAGCACACATCGCTCCGTGTGACACCCTGGGAATGATGAACACAGCTTACCTGTGGCCGCCGGCAATGCGGAAGGAAGGAGGTGGGCGGGATGTTACGTCCCGCTCATCTCCGCCCCTCCGCTTCTATTGGGCGGCCGCTGTGTGACGTCGCTGTGACGCCGAACGTCCCTCCCCCTTCAGGAAGAGGATGATTGCCGCCCACAGCAAGGTCGTTTGGCAGGTAATTACGTGTGACAGGGGTTACCGAATTTGTGCGACACAGTCAACAAATTGCCCGTGACGCACAAACGATGGGGGCGGGTGCGATCGCACGATAAATCGACGAGTGTAACGGGGCCTTTAGAAATTTTAATGGATAATTTCTCAATTACGTCACCCTTACTTAAAAAGGACTTTTCACAAAGTTTTTAATGTAGCTCTGGATATGATGTTAAAGGAGAATAAAACTTTTTTTTTTTTTATTTGCCTCTTCATTGCAGAGATATTAGCAATCAAAGTATTGGTACTTAATGAGTTAAGTTTCATAAAGTCCAAATGGTTGTTATCAGACAGTTTTCACTGGGGGGCATGTACAGTCAGGGCCAGAAATATTTGGACTGTGACACAAGTTTTGTTATTTTAGCTGTTTACAAAAACATGTTCAGAAATACAATTATATATATAATATGGGCTGAAAGTGCACACTCCCAGCTGCAATATGAGAGTTTTCACATCCAAATCGGAGAAAGGGTTTAGGAATCATAGCTCTCTAATGCATAGCCTCCTCTTTTTAAAGGAACCAAAAGTAATTGGACAAGGGACTCTAAGGGCTGCAATTAACTCTGAAGGCGTCTCCCTCGTTAACCTGTAATCAATGAAGTAGTTAAAAGGTCTGGGGTTGATTACAGGTGTGTGGTTTTGCATTTGGAAGCTGTTGCTGTGACCAGACAACATGCGGTCTAAGGAACTCTCAATTGAGGTGAAGCAGAACATCCTGAGGCTGAAAAAAAAGAAAAAATCCATCAGAGAGATAGCAGACATGTTTGGAGTAGCAAAATCAACAGTCGGGTACATTCTGAGAAAAAAGGAATTGACTGGTGAGCTTGGGAACTCAAAAAGGCCTGGGCGTCCACGGATGACAACAGTGGTGGATGATCGCCGCATACTTTCTTTGGTGAAGAAGAACCCGTTCACAACATCAACTGAAGTCCAGAACACTCTCAGTGAAGTAGGTGTATCTGTCTCTAAGTCAACAGTAAAGAGAAGACTCCATGAAAGTAAATACAAAGGGTTCACATCTAGATGCAAAACATTCATCAATTCCAAACATAGACAGGCCAGAGTTAAATTTGCTGAAAAACACCTCATGAAGCCAGCTCAGTTCTGGAAAAGTATTCTATGGACAGATGAGACAAAGATCAACCTGTACCAGAATGATGGGAAGAAAAAAGTTTGGAGAAGAAAGGGAACGGCACATGATCCAAGGCACACCACATCCTCTGTAAAACATGGTGGAGGCAACGTGATGGCATGGGCATGCATGGCTTTCAATGGCACTGGGTCACTTGTGTTTATTGATGACATAACAGCAGACAAGAGTAGCCGGATGAATTCTGAAGTGTACAGGGATATACTTTCAGCCCAGATTCAGCCAAATGCCGCAAAGTTGATCGGATGCCGCGTCATAGTACAGATGGACAATGACCCCAAGCATACAGCCAAAGCTACCCAGGAGTTCATGAGTGAAAAAAAGTGGAACATTCTGCAATGGCCAAGTCAATCACCAGATCTTAACCCAATTGAGCATGCATTTCACTTGCTCAAATCCAGACTTAAGACGGAAAGACCCACAAACAAGCAAGACCTGAAGGCTGCGGCTGTAAAGGCCTGGCAAAGCATTAAGAAGGAGGAAACCCAGCATTTGTTGATGTCCATGGGTTCCAGACTTAAGGCAGTGATTGCTTCCAAAGGATTCGCAACAAAATATTGAAAATAAAAATATTTTGTTTGGGTTTGGTTTATTTGTCCAATTACTTTTGACCTCCTAAAATGTGGAGTGTTTGTAAAGAAATGTGTACAATTCCTACAATTTCTATCAGATATTTTTGTTCAAACCTTCAAATTAAACGTTACAATCTGCACTTGAATTCTGTTGTAGAGGTTTAATTTCAAATCCAATGTGGTGGCATGCAGAGCCCAACTCGCGAAAATTGTGTCACTGTCCAAATATTTCTGGACCTAACTGTACGTCTTCTCCCTGTATGACATTGCCCAATCATACATAAGCAGACACAACGCACTCTGGTTGGTGTAGTGTTTACAGTGTGTGAGATGTGTGCCCTGATCTTCTGGTCTCACCTCCTGTTTGATTTGAAAGTGCTGGGAGTAAAGCACAGATCACTAATTCCTTTCATATAAGATTCCAGCAGTCTGCATAGAGCAGGGGTCTCAAACTCAGTTGAGTATAAGGGCTGCACATAGAAAAAAAAAATTATTTGGGGGGATGCATTCTTTCCTGGACCCATTGATATTTTTAGTGATCGCATATTTTTTTTCTATATACCTTTGGATCATGTTTTTTGAACATTTTTGGCTAATTTTTTATAACAAATATGCACTGTTTCATTTCAGGATATTGGCAAATACCCATGTCTCAAGCGACCAAGGAGAAGACGGCTTTCTCTACACCTGACGGATGTTTCCAGTACACCAGGATGCCGTTTGGGTTGCAGGGACCCCAGCCACCTTCCAGAAGGCCATGGACCAGATCCTAGTTTCTCATCAGAAGTACGCTGCAGCTTATCTGGATGATATTGTGATCTTCACCCCGGATTGGGGGAGTCATCTACAGAGGGTCCAGGCGGTGCTGGAGGCATTGAGGAAGGCGGGGTTTACCATAAACCCGAAGAAGTGTGCCATAAGGAAGGAGGAGGCCAGGTACCTGGGCTATGTTGTCGGTAGGGGCCTAATAAAGCCACAAGTGAATAAAGTGGAGGCGATCCAGAATTGGCCATGACCACTCTCTAAAAAGCAGGTTAGGGCATTTCTGGGAATCGTCGGATACTACTGCCGGTTTGTACCGAAGTTTACTATGACGGCCACTCCGCTGACTGATCTCCTCAGGGCTGTGAAGCCATCGGTGGCCAAGTGGACCTCTGAGGTGGAGGTGGCATTCCAGGACTTGAAGTCTGCTCTGTGTCGGCAGCCAGTCCTGGTGCCACCTGACTTTACAAAGGAGTTTGTGCTTCAGACTGATGCTTCGGAGGTTGGGTGGGGAGCTGTGCTGTCGCAGGAAATAAATGGCAAGGAACATCCAGTGCTTTACCTGAGTAGGAAACTCTCCTCTTGTGAGAAACACTATGCCATCGTGGAAAAGGAATACCTGGCCATTAGGTGGGCAGTGGACTCTCTAAAATACTACCTGCTAGGCCGTACATTCAGGCTAGTGTATGATCATGCGCCACCGACATGTTTGAGAAGTAGCCAGGGAAAGAATGCTAGGGTGACCAGGTGGTTTCTAGCCCTTCAAGACTTTGCTTTCCATGTGGAGCACAGGCCTGGGAAGTTAAATGGGAATGCAGATGCCCTGTCGCGGCTCCCCTGTTTAGTGGTTGCTGGTGGCCATGCCCCCGGCTTTGGGCAAAAGGGGGGAATATGTGATGTGATCACTGGTGATGTGCACGAGGGGAGATATGTGTCGCTGCGACTACTGCAATCAGTGATGTGAACCCGGATGTAGTACTCCAGCATATTAGGTTCTGAGAGGGTTAATTTGTATTACCTGGGCCGGGTTTGTTGTGGACAGCTAAAGAGATGGGTGGGATGGCTGTTCACCATATCTCCACCTCGGGGTGTGGTCCCAGAGGTAAAAGCCAGGCCTCTGGACACACTCGTGGTCTTCTCTGTATTTTCTTGGGCTGGAGGAAGTAGTCTGTCTTTTGTAAGGGCTCACTCACACTTGCGCTATTTTGACACAAACGGAATCCGTCACTAATGTAGTACAGTTCATTTATTTACATTGGAAGCGCGACATCATGTGGACACAAGCGGGTACTGCATGACACACACACGCGCCATAGTAACGCGCTTCCAATGTAAATAAATGAACTGTACTACATTAGTGACGGATTCCGTTTGCGTCAAAATAGCGCAAGTGTGAAACTAGCCTAAATAGATTGTGGCTGATAATAATAAACCAGGTGAAAATCGACACGTGAGGTGTTCCTGCATCCGTCTCCTACTGCTGAGGGAGTGGCTCTACCACAATACCTACAGTAGTGGTTAGACAAATACATGTACATATACTGTATATAATACAACCAAAAAGTCATGCATTTTATTATTTTTTCAAAAAATATCAGCATAACATATTATCGTCGTTAAATGTGGTCTGCGCTGATCATTTTCCATTGTCAATGTGTATTACCTCATCTTTTATTGAATGAAAAGCTTCACCATCAGCAAATAATGTTCCATGATTTACAATACAGGACACAGAATGATTAGTTACAAATTTATAAGGATCAATATGAATATGGATTTTGTATGCTTTTAGAACATTGGTCTATTAATCTGTTCCCTGTTATGGCTCAATTTACTGATGCCGCACTATTTGTAATGGATTAAATGTATTGAGTGTAACATTCTTAAGTACATGAAGATCTGATGAGTGTATATATAAATATACAGTGTATTTAAAAAAAAATATATTCGTACAGCATATATGTTTCCACATTTTTCACATTACAACCACAATCATAGATGTATTTTATTGGGACTTTATGTGACATACCAACACTAAGTAGTAAGTATTTGTTTAGTGTAAAGGACATTAAACACGGTTTACTAATTATTTTAAAAACATAACTCTGAACATTGTGACGTGCATTTGTATTCAGCTTCTAAATAAAATGCTAAGTGACCAATTGTCTCAAGAAGTAATATAATTATTGCATTGAGTCCACCTGCACATAATTTATTCTCAGTGTAA
Source organism: Anomaloglossus baeobatrachus (assembly GCF_048569485.1). Taxonomy (NCBI): domain Eukaryota; kingdom Metazoa; phylum Chordata; class Amphibia; order Anura; family Aromobatidae; genus Anomaloglossus; species Anomaloglossus baeobatrachus. The sequence continues at coordinate 90,252,136 of NC_134353.1, forward strand.
GTACAGCTGTTCTGTGAAGGTCTCAGAGGATGGGTTGAGAACATTAAAGATTAAATAGCATCATGGAAATGAAGAAAAACACCAGCCAGGTCAGGGATAAAGTTATGAAAAAAGTACAGGGGGCCTAGGTTATATATATATAAAAAAAAAAAAATAGCCCAACCAATGAGCAACTCATAAGGCTACGATTTATCTGACGATCTCATTAGCGATGTGACACGCCCAGATCATAGTTACGATTTGCCAAGATCGCTCATAGGTCGTTTATTAGCGGTCACACGTAACGATCTCACAAGCGACGCCCAATCGTTCAGCGATATATTGTTTGACCAAGGTGGTCGTGTGGATGTTGTTTGTCATTTGCAGGGTGTCAAACGTACCAATATATCTGTTGCGTTCCAAACGACGAACAATATTTTGAAAATGAACGACGTGTCAACGATCAACGATTTTCAACCTATTTGCGATAGTTTGGAGTCGCACGTAGGTGTCACACGCAATGACGTCGCTAACGATGATGGATGTGTGTCACGGAAATCGTGACCCCCACCGACATATCGTCAGATAAATCGTAGTGTGTAACGCCGCCTCAATCCATCATCCAAAAATGGAAGGACATACTGGATTCATCCCTAATAAATCCACTTCCATTAATTTGCGATATTTATTTCTGGGAATGCAACTTCGTTCTGAGGGGAGAAATAAAGAGAAGACAGTCCTGTCGTTAGATGCAGCTAAGTCATTTGATAGTATTGAATGGAATTTCGTATGGGCAGTTTTGGAGAAATTGGATCTGGGTTCCAGATTTATAGGCTGGGTTAAATTGCTATATGCTTCCCCGCGGCCCAGGATTCATATTAATAGCTGTACCTCATCGTCTTTCAGTCTGATCAGGGGCACTGGACAGGTCTGCCCTCTCTCTCTCCATTATTGTTCGCAGCGGCAAATGAACCATTGGCGGCTATGCTTAGTGCCTCAGTTGGTGAAAAAGGGTTTAAGGTCGGTGATCTGGAGCAAAAGGTTTCCCTCTATGCAGATGATCTATTGCTGTATCTTAAGCCTGCTTTACACGGGACGACCGATCGTGCGATTTCACGATTGATCGTACCCGCCCCCGTCATTTGTGCGTCACGGGCAATTGATTGCCCGTGGCACACAAACTCGTTAACCCCCCGTCACATGTACTTACCTCCCGGGCGACGTCGCTGAGGGCGGCAAACATCCACTTCCTGAAGTGGGAGGGATGTTCGGTGTCATAGCGACGCAACGCGGCGGCCGGCTAATAGAAGCGGAGGGGCGGAGATGAGCGGGATGTAAACATCCCGCCCACCTCCTTCCTTCCGCATAGCCGGCAGGAGCCACGGGATGCAGGTAAGCGATGTTCATCGTTCCCGTGGTGTCACACGGAGCAACGTGTGATGCCACGGAAATGATGAACAACCGGCGCCATGTTTCATAAACGATTTTATGAAACCTAGCGACAAGTACACGACTCACGATTTGTGTGCGATACTGCGTCGCTAGGAGGTGTCACACAGGCCGACGTCGCAAGCGATGCCGGATGTGCGTCACAAAAACCGTGACCCCGACGATCTATCGCACGATAGATCGTCTCGTGCAAAGCACCCTTTAGGGAGGTGGGGACATCGGTGGGTCTAGCAATTAATATTATTAAAGAATTTGGTAGGCGCTCTGGGCTCCTAATTAACTGGGAGAAGTCTGCTCTGCTCCCTATCGATCCGTTTCCATCTAATATTTCACTACTCTGGGGCTGTCAATTCCGACGATGGATAAATTGAAATATTTGGGGATGGAGGTCATTGCCTGACCACGCGATTACTATGCTCAAAATCTGGAGCCAGTGTTAATTCAGTTTAGGAATAAGATAGACACCTGGTGTCGACTCCCGCTGTCCCTTACTGGCCGTACCAATCTACTTAAAATGGTGATGATGCCCAAACTCCTGTAGCTTTTCCACAATGCCCCGATATGGATCCACTGGAAATTTTTCTTAAATTTAATATTTAAGAAAATATTCTGTTTCAGGAACTCTTGTGGAAAAAGTAACAGGCCAGAATTTGTCTTGGAGACCCTGCAGAGAGGGAAGGAAGAGGGGGGTCTGGCAATTCTCAACCCGTGGTTTTATTATGTTTTAACACAGATGCAGCACTTTAGGAGATGGGGATGAGGCATATGACGTTGGGTAAATTGGTGAAGAGCCTTGCAAAGTGGGGACACCCGGTGGCTTTTTTGGATGCAGGATACTCTCTCAGAGAAAGACCACTACATTCAACATTGGCATTGCTGTACAAGGTGTGGGATAGAGGAAAGGAGTTGCTGGGAATATCAGGAGTGACAGAGTACTTGCCCTTATGGCATAACCATGGACTGGTAGAGCTGCAGAAACTCCCAGGTTGGAGAATATGGGTGAGCAGAGGGGTGCTCAGTTTGGTGTCTCAGATCCTTCAAAATAACACACTTAAAAGTTTTTACCAGCTCTATATTGAGTTTGGGATACTGCACAGTTCCTTTTACCAATATTTGCAACTCTGGCATGCCTATGAGACACAGACACGTCATACGGGCATTACTATAGAGCGGAATCACACTCTTACTGACTTGTTGACATCTGATTGCTCCTACTGTATTATCTCTAGGTAATATACAGTGATGCTATCCATGTACCTCAACAAATTCCCTTTGCAAACTAGAGAAAAGTGGAAGAGGGACTTAGGCCCCATGACGGATAAACAATGGGATGAGGTCCTGTCTCAGGCTCCAAGCCTTGCTATATCTGAAGGCCAACAACTGTCGCATGTATTCTCGTTGTATAGAGTGTAAAGGACACCCGTAGTGCAGTTAGTGCGAGCCTTTTGCAAGTGCTGCTCCTCTGGCAGTGGCTCCAGGCTCTGCTGTGCCGCCGGGCATCTGGTGTGGCCAGAAGACATGCAGTCTGCTGTCCTCCAGATTCAGCTGCCAGGACTTTAGTACCTGAACAACCAATTACTCCGGCGTCTTATCTCTAGCGCTCTGCTCTCGGGTGAGCTCTGTCACTGTTCTGCTCCACAGGCTCTTCTCAATTCCCTCACTCTCCTCTTCCCTTTCACTCACTAACCCCTCCCCCAGGCCAGAATGTCTAGGGAAGCTCCCCTTAAACCAGGTGTTACTTCTGATCTGAAGTCAGGAAAGTGTTGGTACCTGGTGCTACCTAGCCAGGGGGACCCCCTTCTTTCTTCCAGGCATAACATCACCCCCTGTGAGGAGGGCAATGCTACTGTGGCAACCGGATCTCTGTGGTGCCACATTCCCCCCTACTTTAAGTCAGTACTCCCAGACTGAGGAAATATTTACTAAAACACTAACAATTTGAGATTTACAAATTTGGGAAATATATAAAAATCACAAACAATACAAACAGGAAAGTAGCGATTGTGGCACTTAGTCTTTACGCCACTATCCCGGAATTGCCTCTTTCCGGGTACCTGGCATTTAGTTGGTGGGAACCACCTCAACTCACCTCGTGTTTTGTCCTTGGGCATGGCTACAGTGCACTCTGTTGTACTTTGGGCCTGGTTTTAGGCCACGACGATGGTTTATTTTTCAAGGCCAACAATAAACATAACTCATGTACAACTATTGTTCTGACCACACATTGTCCTGTGGCCCAATTTTCCATAAATCAATAAATAACTGTGTACATTCAAGAATACTAAATACGTTCTTACAGTAGTTTCTGTAGGCATGGTACGCTTAATGGTTGCATAATAACAAAACAGGTACATTTACATCATTAACTTCTTTATATTTCTAGTTACACTGCGTCACTCTCGGACACAGACAGGGATCTGACCGTGGGTACTACGTTGTGACCTACATAGGGCTGGTGGTAACCCTTCACTGCCTGGTGTGTCTACTGACCTGTCCTGGTCTTCTATGTCTATGTTGCAATTAGGCCTAGGTCTTACTGGTTGGGCGGGCAGTGTCCTACAACTCCTTAGACTCACCATGGGCATGACAGATTAGCCGCTGGCAGGGGGTAGGTTCTCTGGTTCCACTGCTGGTGTGGCATCTGTTTCCGTAGCTGACTGGTCTTTCTTTAGGTTTGTCTTGAGTCTCTGCTGCTTCAGGTAAGATGACTTGAGGAAAGGTCAAGACTAGTACCACAATGGCTTGGTTCACCTGTGTCCAGGTCCTGGGAATCTCTCCAAGGATGGTTTGAACAGTCTCTACCACTTTTTCTGCAGGTTGGGGAACTTCTTGATCTTCCTCCCTGGTCTTCAATAGGTTAGGGCATGCCTTCAGGTGATCCCTTGAAACCGCTTTTGAAGTCTTTCCTCCTTCTTTACTGATGAGGTACACTTTGTGGTTGTCAAAGTTCGAGGGCATGACGGTGTATGACTCAGCCCCCCACTGGTCATCCAGTTTGTGCATCCTCTGCTTCCTTTTGAGGACCTGTTCTACAGGTGCTATGGGAGTCACTGGGGCCGTTAGGTTATAATTCTTCTCATGTCTCAGGCTTGCCTGGGATAGACTCCTCTCCACGGACTCTTAGACCTTGCAGTACTGTTGCTGCCACTCAGTATCCCAATCTGCATCTGGTTTGACTGCCTCAGGCGCTAGGACTCCCTTATCGAAGTCTACCAGATCCGGCAACTTCTCTGGCCACAGATTTCTCTCTTCAAGGGGCAAAGTCGGTAACAGCTCTATGACCACCTCGTTCATCTTCTCACGTAACCCGTTGGTTTGGGGATGGTATGGCCTCATCCTGATTTTCTTGCAGCCGTACAGATGACAAAACTCTTTGAACATTTCTGCGTCAAATGCTGGGCCCTGGTCGGTGAGCACTCTTTCAGGGTAACCATGGGGCCAGCAAAAGTATTCTTAGAACGTTGTGACTGCTGTCTTGGACATTTGATCCTTCACTGGGACCACTACCAGGAAACGGGAGTAATGGTCTACAATGGTGAGGGCGTAGACATAACCACACTCTCGGCACCATTTCTCGATCGCCTTTCTTATGCCAACCCAGTAGAAATGGTCGTGAAGTTGGACCTCCAGCTTTTTCCACACAAAGTGTCCTGCTCTGTCGTGGTAAGCTTCTAGGACCACAGGGGCATCCCTCCGTGGAACCACTATTTGCCAGACCAGCTCATGGGTTCACTGGTTGATGCTTCTTCTACACAGCTTACCTCCATAGATGAACAATTTACCATTCTCTTTCCACAGCTGTTGTACTTCCTGTGGAGCATCTTGACTGGGGTGGAAGTCAACTTGTGTCAGCAGCCCTTTGACTAAGCGGACGGCCGGGTCACTGTCTTGCATTTCTTCCCATCTATGGTGGGACAACGGGTTGAAAGAGACCTCATGTACGGTCGAGCGCTTTTCTCACACGTAATGCAAGCACTGGGATACACCGTGCTGGTGGAAGGCTGACAGCTATATTTCCTCCAACTTATTCTGGTCTTCTCCTGCCTTAGACAAGTGGGGCATCCTGGACAGAGCGTCTGCATTTGCATTCATCTGGCCTGCTCTGTATTTGATGGTAAATTCATAATTGGACAGCCGGGCCATCCATCGCTGTTCCAGCGCACCTAGCTTTGCGGTCTCCAAGTCAGTCAATGGATTATTGTCTGCCGATGCCAGGTAATGCTTAAATCACTTTGTGACAGCCCAGACTATGGCGAGAAACTCCACCTTGAAGGAACTATAATTCTCAGGCTTCCTTTCAGTGGGACGTAGCTTCCTGCTGGTGTAGGCGATCACTTTTTCTCTGCCTCCCTGCCCCTGAGACAGTATCGCTCCCAATCCCATATTGCTGGCGTCCGTGTAGAGTATAAATGGCTGGCCATAGACAGGGTAGGCTAGGATTTCCTCTCCTGTAAGAGCCATTTTAAACTGGATGAAGGACCCCTCTTCTCGGCTGTTCCACTCAAATGGAGAACTCTGGTTCTTGGCCTTCTTGGTTGGCCCACTAGGAGGTCTTGGAGGGGTGCTGCTATCTCGGTGAAAGCTTTGATGAACCTCCTGTAATAGTCTACCAGCCCGAGGAACTGCCGCATCTCCCTGATTGTGGTGGGTCTTGGCCAGTCCTTCATGACTGTGACTTTTTCACGATCAGGTGACAAACCTTCAGTGCTTACGAGATGACCCAGGTACTACACCTTTTGGCTTCAACAGGTGACACTTGCATGGCTTCCCTTTCAGGCCAAACCTGGACAAGGTCTCAAACCCCTTTGCCAGGTGCTGCAGTTGGTCCTCATAGGTCTTCAAGTAGACTATGACATCATCCAACTATAATAACACTGTTTAAAAGTTTTTATGTCCTAGGCAGCCCTCCATTAACCGCTGGAACGTCCTTGGTGCATTGCAGAGCCCGAATGGCATGCAGTTAAACGTGCAGAGGCCCATGGGTGTCATGAACGCGGTCTACTCCTTGTCTGACGCTGCCCCGGGAACCTGCCAATACCCGCTGGTGAAATCCAAGGTGGAGAAATAATTAGCGGATCTCAGGGCTGCTGGTGACTACTCAATTCTGGGTAACAGGTAGGCGTCCTTATGTGTAATGCTGTTACTCTGCCTGTAATCAACACCCATTCTCATTGTGCCATCTCTCTTTCTTATGAGAACTAATGGAGATGCCCAAGGGCTACAACTATCTCTGATCACCCCAGCCTCTTTCATCTCTCGTAGCATCTCCTTAGCACGTTGGTAGGGAGCTGGGGATACAGGGCGGTACCTCTCTTTAATGGAAAGATGGTCTCCAGTGGGGATTTGATGTTGTACCCCTCTTACCTGCCCAAAGTCTAGAGTGTGCTTGCTAAAGACCCGTTCATATTCTTGGCATACCCTGTAAACCCCATGCTTTTAATGCGAAGGGGTGGAGTCAGTGCCTATGTGCAACTTTTGACACCAATCTTCCAGCTCCCCCTCGGCGCCGTTTTCCTCCTCCTGGTCAGATGGAGTCAAGGGTTCCACTGTCTCTTTGGCGTTATTACTGACAGTGAGGAAATTAGCCACAGTGGCATACCAGGGTAGTTTGACCTCTTTCTCCCCACAATTCAGAACACGGATGGGTACCTTCCCCTTGCGGACATCGACTACCTCTCTGGCTATGAGGACAGTGGGCCTACTCTCTGAGTATACAGATTCAACCAGTGCCTGGTAATCTTGACCCCTTGGGCCTATTGCTGCCCGACACCAGATTAACATTTCACTTCTTGGGGGTATTGCAATGGGGAAGGGGTCACTTACCCTTATACTGCCAACTTCCCCTCCGGGTTGGACACATTCCTCCCCCCTAGTGAACCGCAGCCAGACTCCTCATCTCTCTCCTGGGGAATCCCAGATTAACTAACAGCCGCTCCATCGGCGGGGCTTCTCTTTATGTGCTTTTCTGGGTTCCGCCCATGATGGAACGCCCCCTTACTCCTTGCGCGCTGCGTGGTTAATGGCAGCGACCACTCAGTTCACAGCACACAGAATCCGGTGATACCGGGCTACAAAATCCTGTTCATGATGCCAGAATTGACACGCCCACCAGGGCCGTGGGGCACTTGGGACTGAGCCGGTCCACTGGGATGCCACAGATATTTTTTAAATATTTAGAAAATTATGTGATGAATGTACAAGTGCATTTCAATACATTAGAATTACATCAAAAAGTTAATTTATTTCAGTAATTCAACACAAAAAAGGAAATGCATATACTATATAAAGTCATTAACACAGCATGATCTATTTCTTTTTAAATTAGATACATTTTTATTAAAATTTTTATCTTGCAATACAAAAAGAGAAAACAAAATGTAAACCAATACCTTACATAGAAAACCATAAACAGTCCCCCCTTCTCCCCTCCGCTCCAACCGGGCGACAGTCTCATCCGCATACACATCATATCCCTCCTCTCTTTTACAATAATAGTTGTTTTTTGCCACATCGAGGTGTCATAGTACTCAGAAGAAATTGAACAACAAATGTTATGATCATTTTTTCATGTTACCCTTCTGAAAAGCAAACCTTGGGGCTAAAGTAGCGTACTGTATTCGTGGGAAAAAATATTTTTTTTATTTTTTCTTTCACATTGCTTTAATTCCTGTAAAGTACCTGAAGCGTTAATAAACTTTTTGAATGTGGTTTTGAGCAGATTGAAGAGTGCAGTTTTTAGGTGCTTAAAAAATAGTTTTGTACATTTTGTTGGAAAAATGAGAAATTGCTGACAAACTTTTGACTCTTCTAACTTCCTGACAAAAAAACCCATGGTGCTGACATAAAGTGGACAGAGGGGAAATGTTATTTAATAACTATTTTATGTGACATAACTCTGGTTTAATGGTATAAAAATTCAAAGTTTGAAAATTGTGAAAAAATTTTTTGACAAATTTCTGATATTTTCACAAATAAATGCAAAAAATATCCTCCTAAATTTACCAATAACATGAAGTACTATGTGTCAGGAAAAAAAATGCCAGATTCACCGGGATCCGTTGAAGCGTTCCAGAATTATTACATCATAAGGTGACACTGGTCAGAATTGTAAAGAATTGGCCTCATCACGAAGGTGAAAAAAGGCTGGGGGTAAAGGTGTTATTTTTTTTGCATTACTCCAGCCTTTTTGGGGCTATGTTTTATACTAGTATTTTCATGACTTTTTTGCTACATTCAATAATGAGGAAACCGCTAGCAATGTTTGAAGCAAAAGAGCTGATAAAACACTCAGTAAGACATCAATGCATCTTATAAGCCTTCTCATTAGCTTGTATTGTATACATGGAGCGTCTTCAGAGTGGAAAACACCTGCAAAATTGTCAGACACTTCTTTTAAATTTTTCGTGTCTCTGGAAACTCAATTTGCTAAAAGATACATAACATCTGAACATATAAACAGTTAGTCATTTTTACATAGACATTAATATATTCATTCTTTTGAGCGTATTGTTAGTGCTTTTTTTTTTTTAGAGTTTTGGATTAGACCTGCCATAAACTTGCCTGAAAATTTGTTTTCTGAGCATATCCATATTGTTCAAATAATGTTGCTATCTAAAGCATAAAATACTGTCATACAGAGCACCAAAAATGTAATCATACAGTGCATAAATAATAATGGCATACAGTTCTCAAATAACTCTCATAAACTGTGCCCAAATTATCACGGTTATGTATATAGAACTGCCATACAGTACAAAAATAATGCCATCATTGATTCAGCCAGTATAATGATGTCACGGTGGTGTATGGATGGAACAGGGGCTCCTAGGCTGACCCTAATGCCTGCTTTACAAGAGTCGATCTATCGTGCAATAGCACGATTGATCGTACCCGCCCCCGTCGTTTTTGCGTCACGGGCAAATCGCTGCCCGTGGCGCACAAACTCATTTAACCCCCATCATACGTACTTACCTTACGGACGACCTCGCTGTGGGCGACGAACGTCCACTTCCTGAAGTGGGAGGGACATTCGGCGTCACAGTGACGTCACACAGCCGCCGGCTAATAAAAGCGTAGGGGCGGAGATGAGCGGGACGTAAACATCCCGCCCACCTCCTTCCTTCCGCATAGCCGGCGGGTGCCGCGGGATGCAGGTATGCTGAGTTCATCGTTCCCGGGGTGTCACATGGAGCGATGTGTGCTGCCCTGGGTACGATGAACAACCCGCGCCATTTTAAATAAACAATATTTTGAAACTGAGCAACGAGTACACGACTCACGATTTGTGAGCGATACTGGGTCGCTCAGAGGTGTTACATGAGACGACGTCGTGAACGATGCCGGATGTGCATCACGAAAACTGTGACCCCGACAATGCATCGCACGATAGCTCGTCTCGTGTAAAGCACCCTTAAGACTGGGGCCACTGCGCAGTCCATTATCTCGAAGGTAGACTTGATGGTAGCCAGGTTCGATCTTCTAATGGGGCCCCGTCTCCTGTCCAAGCCCTAATAGTATCTCCCTCCACCCAGGGAGGAGGCCAGAAACACAGTTACCAAAGCACCATAAATAATTACAGACAGGGGTAAATGAAAACTCGTGCACACTGTTCTCAAACACAAAGGAGGGACAGTATGTGAACTGGGGAGTAACACTAAAGAGGTAGGAAATAACTACACAACTGGAGGACTCACACACTACGCAGAACCGCAACTTGTAGATGACCATACAACTGGATAACAACAGGAACCGAGAAAGCAGAAGCTATATCCGGCAAACAGCCCCAGAATCTCAACATTATAAAGGGTGAGGGCAGCTGGTTGTGATCAGCAGCCTGGGCTCCCAAGCAGATGATCACAAGCCAGCTGGGATTAACTCCTGCTGTACTGGACAACAGTGAAACCAGAACCAGCCGACGCCCATGACCGGCTGTGCAACTAAGTGGTCCCAGGCTGTCTGTCAGACTCTGCAGTGTGATCAGAGTCCCATGCTGCCATGACACCCAGCGAGTTCAACGCTGAACACCGCACGACACATGACTAACACACAAACTGTTGACTGGAAAAAAAAAAGTTTAGAGTATAGTTTTGTAGATGTTTGAAGTTCTAATTTATAAATGTAGAAGCAATGCTGTCATATTGCCTCAATTTAATATCAAAGTACAGTGCAGAAATAATAGCACCATACAGTGCCCAAATAATTCAACCGTAATGTGCATAATATTCCTGTAAATTAAAATCAGTCAAGTCATAAATTCCAAGCTGTATATAAAAACTGCCATATGGTAAAGAGAAAATTGATTGAGCCAGTATAAGGTGATAAAAGCCCAGGAAAACAAAATTGACTTCTAGGATATCCACCAGATACTAGATACCAGATTTCTACTAATAACTTGGATTTCCGTAGTCTCATTAGGTTGATATATACTCATGGGTGTCAGTTACCTTTGGTTACATTATGTAATATATGATAGATTTCTTTCCTGTTATCCTTTATTTTTTATTCACAGGATCATTGCTGAATCCTCTCCTCAAGGCAAGGTGTACTGTGCTCTCTGCAAGGCTGCTCTTCTGCAATTCCTTCCTTCCATATGTTCCTTGGTAATTGCAGTAGAATGACTTCAGGGAATACTTCTATATAGAATTGTTAACATTTAAAAGCTACGCTGATTATTAACCCATAAGTTAATTCAGGGCGGACAGTGACAGCTTGGAGCCACTTAGAAAGAAATGTGTCAGAGCAACTTTTCCCAAAGCTATAGATTATATATACCTTGTGTGTGTATAATATATATACTGAAAAATCCAGTAAAATTACAAATATATATACAGTACAGACCAAAAGTTTGAACACACCTTCTCATTCAAAGAGTTTTCTTTATTTTCATGACTAAAAATTGTAGATTCACATTGAAGACATCAGAACTATGAATGAAAACATGTGGCATGAAATACTTAGAAAAGTGTGAAACAACTGAAAATATGTCTTATATTCTAGGTTCTTCAAAGTGGCCACCTTTTGCTTTGATTACTGCTTTGCACACTCTTGGCATTCTCTTGATGAGCTTCACGAGGTAGTCACCGGAAATGGTTTTCCAACGGTCTTGAAGGAGTTCCCAGAGATGCTTAGCACTTGTTGTCCCTTTTGCCTTCACTCTGCGGTCCAGCTCACCCCAAACCATCTCGATTGGGTTCAGGTCTGGTGACTGTGGAGACCAGGTCACCTGGTGTAGCACCCCATCACTCTCCTTCTTAGTCAAATAGCCCTTACACAGCCTGGAGGTGTGTTTGGGGTCATTGAGCTGTTGAAAAATAAATGATGGTCCAACTAAACACAAACCGGATGGAATAGCATGCCGCTACATGATGCTGTGGTAGGCATGCTGGTTCTGTATGCCTTCAATTTTGAATAAATCCCCAACAGTGTCAAGAGCAAAGCACCTCCACACCATCACACCTCCTCCTCCATGCTTCACGGTGGGAACCAGCCACGTAGAGTCCATCCGTTCACCTTTTCTACAAAGACACGGTGGTTGGATCCAAAGATCTCAAATTTGGACTCATCAGACCAAAGCACAGATTTCCACTAGTCTAATGTCCATTCCTTGTGTTCTTTAGCCCAAACAAGCCTCTTCTGCTTGTTGTCCTTAGCAGTGGTTTCCTAGCAGCTATTTTACCATGAAGGCCTGCTGCACAAAGTCTCCTCTTAACAGTTATTCTAGAGATGAGAAGGTGTGTCCAAACTTTTGGTCTGTACTGTACATCAGCTCTCTGCATCACCAAAACTCTTATATTTACTGTTTGCACAGTTTATCTATTCAGACTGCTGCTGTATATATATATATATATATATATATATATATATATATATATATATATATATATATAAAAAAAATTGTCTAATTCTGTCTGTAATGGAAATCCCGCATCACTGATTGGTCGCGCCAGCCGCCCGTGACCAATCAGCGACAGGTGTAGTCTGGCTGCGAATTGGTGCGGGATTTGAACCCCGATTCGCTGATTCGTCGCACACAGATACCGCCGCGCACAGACACCGCCGCAGATAGACACCTCCACACACAGATACTGCCACACACAGAAGCCTCTATATACACCCCAGCAGCCTCTATATACACCCCAGCAGCCTTTATATACACCCCAGGATATACACCCCAGCAGCCTTTATATACACCCCACAAGCCAAAGCCCATATATACACCCCAGCAGCAGCCTTGCACTTTGTTCTCTTTTCATACTCTGTAGTACTTTCTCCCTCCCCTCGCTGGCCCTGCAGGCTGGGAGATGCGGCTGCTTCCTATTTACTCCTCGGCATGTTCCGCCCATGTGACGCCCTGGACCCCAGGGGTCACAGGTCACAACACTCACCACATGCACCCTCACACTAGAAAGGTACCATCAGCCGACCATAAAGACCTGATTGCCTCCCTCAGTGTTAGACAGGCACACCAGGTGGGCAGAGTCAGGCAGAAAGACACGCCCCCCGAGGAGTCTGCTGGCCTGAGGCAGGAAACAAACAGTTCAGTGCAGAGCAGTTCAGTTCAGTTGAGCAGTGGAGTTGAGTCGCGAGCAGTCAGTACAGTGCTGCTGGGGCCTGGGCTGGAGCCTAGGACCCCAGATCAGTCAGGCAGGCAGACGGCAGTGACCGCCTGCAGGAGACTGGGAATACGAACTGCGGAACCGTAGGAACCGGGACAGGGTAGTGGCCCACCGGAACTGAACCGGGGAGCTAACAGGATACCGTAGCACCAGGCAGGGTACTCAAACCCCGAACTAGGCTATATGCCACCACCATAGTCGAATTAACTGATTGCGGTCTGGACCTCAGGGGTTCATTCCCACGAAAGTCCCGTTTGAAGGCAACAGCCCAACCCATCCGGATAGTAGCCACCGCCAAAGGCCATAGATCCAAGGGCCAGGGCCAGCGGGCAAAGGGGCTCCTCTGACATCTACACGCCGGGGAGCAGACTACCAGTGCTCAGGCACAGTGGTCAAACTACAACATAGGTGCAGGAGAAAGGTGGACATTGCCAATCCGACTAGGAAGCTGTAGCCGGCTGCGGGCCCCGTCCATACCTTTGTTTGGTTTACTAGTGACTCTGCGTGGTTTAATCGTGAGTACACCAGTGTCATCAGGCACCGCACTGCGCTGCACCGCAACACTGCGCCCTGCACCCCGGCCTTCGCACAACCGGGCCCCGGGACCAACATCCCCTACCCACGGAGGGGCCAACACCTAGCTGCGCCACTACACCGCTCCCGGGAGTCCCCGTACCTTCACTGCAGCGGTGGTGTCCACCATCACCACAACCCGTGGGTGGCGTCACGAACAATCATCCCAAAACCAAATACCCGCATCCCCCGTGTGTAACGCCAACCAATGATTTATTTAAATACAGTTAGATATTCATGTAATAGTTTATATATTTTGATGATCTATTTAATAATTTTGTTCATTTGTATTAAGTTCTATGAACAAGAACATTTAATGATAATGTATATATTTTACACTGTATATTCATTGCATTATTCTTAAATCTTCATAAATAAACTACATTCATATTCTAGAATATCCGATGCGCTAGAATCGAGCCACCGTCTAGTAGATGTATCTCTGTAGTACCTGGAATTGCCCAGGATAGTGACTAAAGGCACTTTACACACAGCGACATCGCTAGCGATGTCACTGGTGAAAGCACCCACCCCCGTCGGTTGTGCGTCACGGGCAAATTGCTGCCCGTGGTGCACAACATCGCTAGGAACGGTCACACGTACTTACCTGCCTAGTGACGTCACTGTGGCCGACGAACCACCTCCTTTCTAAGGGGGAGGTTCATTCGGCGTCACAGCGGTGTCACTAAGCGGCCGACCAATAGAAGTGGTGAGGCGGAGATGAGCGGCTGAAATATCCCGCCCACCTGCTTCCTTCTTCATTGCCGGCGGCCGCAGGTGCGATGTTGTTCCTCATTCCTGCGGTGTCACACATAGCGATGTGTGCTGCAGCAGGAAAGACAAACAACCTGCGTCCTGCAGCAGCGATATTTGAGATTAGAATGATGTGTCAACGATCAACGATATGGTGAGTATTTTTGATCGTTAGCGGTTATTCGTACATTTCACACGCAATGACATCACTAACGAGGCCAGATGTGCATCACGAATTCCGTGATCCCAACGATATCTCATTAGCGATGTCGTTGCGTGTAAAGCGGCCTTAAGTGTCTCTGTCTCTCTCCCACTCTCACTCTTTCTTACTCTCTCCCTATCCCTCTCTGTCTGTCTCTCTCTCTGACTGTCTTCCTCTATGTCTCTGTATGCCTCTCTCTGTGTCTCTGTGAGTGCGTCTCTGTGTCTGTCCCTGTGTCTCTGTCTCTCTGTGTCTCTGTCTCTGTGTATCTATGTCTCTGTGTGTATTTGTGTGTCTATGTCTCTGAGTGTTTCTATCTGTGTGTGTGTCTAGATATATTTACAAGTATCTCAATAAATTAGAATATCATCAAAAAGTTAATTTATTTCAGTAATTCAATACAAAAAGGGAAACACATATATAGCGTCATTACAGAAAGAGAGATCTGTTTCAAGTGTTTATTTCTGTTCATTTTGATAATTATATTTTACAGCCAATGAAAACCGAAAAGTCATTATCTCAGAAAATCAGAATAATTACCACAAAACACCTGCAAAGGCTTCTAAATTGTTTAAAATTGTCGCTTAGTCTGGTGTTGGAGCTTTGGAAAAAAAGTAGAAATCCAGCAACCGACCTTCTAAAAAATTCCAAACCTTTATTATAAAAATATTAAAAATAGTCCCAATATGGTAGTACAAGAACCAGATAACCAACAGATGACAAAAACAGACACGTTTCAGATATTATTCCTTAGTCATTGTTTCAAACAATGACTAAAGAATAATATCCGAAACGCTTATGTTTTTGACACCTGTTGGTTATCTGGTTCTTGTACTACCGTCTTGGGACTATTTCTAATATTTGGATTATAAAGTTTTGGAATTTTTTAGAAGGTCGGTTGCTGGATTTCTACTTTTGTTCCTAATCTAACATCTAATGGATGTGCCACTTCTGGGGCAGCTGCGGCCTGCTATTTTTAGGCTGAGGAGGGCCCAATAAACATGGGCCTCCACTGCCTGAGAATACCAGAACCCATCTCTCAGCTTCACTTTGGCTGGTGATCCAATTTGGGGGGGACCCCACGTTTTTGGGGTTTTTTTTAATTATTTAGTTTTGGATTACCAGCCAAGGTAAAGCTGCCATCTGTGGTCTGCAGGCTGCAGCTGTCTATTTTGCCTTACCTGGCTACCAAAATAAGTGGGACCCTAGGTTGTTGTTTTTTTATTATTGACTATGGGCCTAAAAACAAGGCTAAACACTCTTTAGTGCACATGAAAAGCACTAAGCAGGTGGTACATTATATATATGTGTTGCACATCTACAGTAGCTATCCATCCATTCACCTATTTTTTAACAGTATGTAAACCTCCATGTTAAAAACGCATGTCACAAGGATGTCACACGGACATCACTCAGATTAAATGGATGACAGACGGAACGGACATCACAGGGAGATCACAAAGAGACTAAGCGAGGGGGGGGAAATGATCTCACATGGCATTCACCTTTCAATTCAGGAGCAACAATGGAGCTATATTTTACACACAAATGTGAGTGAACCCTAAACCTGCAGGAATCGTAAGTCCAAAGGACAGTTCTGACTATGATTGGCATTATGTTTTTATGAGGCTCTGTGAGCAATTCATGTGTTAATTATAATTGTCACTCAACACTGATCATTGCGGAGATGTTTATTATATGATTGTATGTTCATATCTTATTGTGTTATAGTGTGAATTAATTTGCTGTGCATTACTTTATGGCATTATTACTTCACATTTCCACGATTGTATATGGTAGCGCTGTAGTTTATATCTTAAATTTTTTTTTAGCACTTAGATAAAAGTTGATGCCAGTTTGCTATGGTGGTAATTGCACTGACACGGACAATCATATCTCAAAGTTATTTTTACTGTACAATGAATGCCGTAAAAAGGAAACCCAATAAACAATCATGAAATTGCATTTTTTTACTATTTTATCTCACCTGGAGTTTTTTTTTCCTGTTTTTCAATACATGAAATGATGAAATTAATATTATCATTTAAAAATGCATTTTTTTTTCTGGAAGAAAAAACAAGTCCTCATATCTACTCCCTGACAGACGTTCTGTCGCTTATCCATGTTATAATAATAATAATAATCTTTATTTCTATAGCGCCAACATATTCTGCAGCGCTTTACAATTTAGGAGGCTCATATACATATACATATCATATACATAAACATATACAAACAAGTAACAATTATAGAAGATACAATATTTAAAGGGAAAAAAAGGCAACCCTGCTCGGGAGAGATTACAATCTACAATGAGATGGGGGGAGGGGCAAGGTACAAGTGCTTATTTACAATGACAATCCAGCCATCACAAGAAAATGGGGGATAGATAAGGGCTGCCTGGACCAGTTGGCCAGAGCCTTGAGATGCATTTGGGTGCCATGGAGTTTGACGTGGGGTTATGTTCTGAGAAGTTGTAGATGGATTAGGTGAAATTAGTTTGGCTAGGGAGTGTGATAGGCTGCCCTAAAAAGATGCGTTTTTAGGGTGCGTCTGAAGCTGAGTAAGTTGTGATTTGTCCTAACTTCTTGGGGTAGAGCGTTCCAGAGGTTTGGTGCAGCTCGGAAGAAGTCTTGTATTCGGGAGTGGGAGGTTCGAATTAGTGTGGATGTTAGTTGAAAGTCATTTGCAGAGCGTAGAGAACGGGTGGGATGATAGACAGAGAGGAGGGTGGAGATGTAGGGGGGTGCTGCACTGTGGAGAGCTTTGTGGGTGAGAACAAGCAGTTTGAATTGGATCCTGTGATATATGGGCAGCCAGTGCAATGACAGGCACAGAGCAGAGGCATCCGAGTAGCGGTTAGCCAGATAGGTGACCCTGGCTGCTGCATTAAGGATGGACTGTAGAGGAGAGAGTCTAGTTAGGGGGAGACCAATTTATAGAGAGTTACAGTAGTCAAGGCGAGAGTGGATCAGGGCCACAGTGAGGGTTTTTGTCGTTTCCATTGTCAGAAAGGGGCGGATTCTAGAGATGTTCTTGAGGTGCAAGCGGCAGGAGCGGGCAAGAGATTGTATGTGGGAGGTGAAGGAGAGATCAGTGTCAAGTATAACCCCCAGGCAGCGGACTTGCTGCCTAGGACTTATCGTTGTGCCACACACAGAGAGGGAGATGTCAGGTTTAGGAAGGGTGGGAGATGGAGGGAAAAGCAGAAGTTCAGTTTTGGAAAGGTTAAGTTTCAGATAGAGAGCAGACATGATGTTGCAAACTGCAGTCAGGCAGTCACTTGTGTTCTGTAATACAGTGGGGGTGAGCTCCGGGGATGAGGTGTATAGCTGTGTGTCATCAGTATAAAGATGGTACTGAAAGCCAAATCTGCTGATGGTCATTCCAATTGGGGCAGTGTACAGGGAGAAAAGAAGAGAGCCAAGGACTGAACCTTGAGGGACCCCAACAGTGAGAGGAAGAGGAGAAGATGTGGAGCCAGCAAATGATACGCTGAATGAGCGGCCAGAAAGATAGGAAGAGAACCAGGAAAGAACAGTCTCCTTTAGGCCGATAGAATGGAGCATAGAGAGAAGGAGATGGTGGTCAACAGTATCGAAGGCGGCAGAAAGGTCAAGAAGAATAAGCAGAGAGTGGTCACTGTTACGTTTTGCTGTCAATAGGTCATTGGTCACTTTGACAAGGGCAGTTTCTGTTGAGTGTAAAGGGCGGAAGCCAGACTGTAAAGGATCTAGAAAAGAGTGAGAGGAGAGGTAGCGGGTGAAGCGAGAGTAGACCAGGCGCTCCAAGAGTTTAGAGATGAAGGAGAGATTGGAGACTGGTCTGTAGTTGCTTGTGCAGGACGGATCAAGGGAAGGTTATTTTTAATAATGGAGTAATGATAGAGTGTTTGAGGGAGGAAGGGAAGATACCAGAAGAGAGAGATTGAAGATTTTAGTTAGGTGAGTAGTGACAACCGGAGAGAGGGACTGGAGAAGGTGTGAGGGGAACGGATCAGTAGGGCAAGTGGTAGGACGAGAAGAAGAGAGGAGCCTGGAGACTTCCTCCTCTGTGACTGGGTTAAATGTTGAAAGTGAGCTTGATGGGATATGGGGAGGGATGGGATTCACAAAGCTTGGTGGCTGGCAGCTGATCTCTTGGCGGATGTTTTCTATTTTCTCTGTGAAATACGAGGCCAGGTCATCAGCATGAAGGTCTGTGATAGGGGTCTGTGCTTTGGGACTGACGAGGGAGTGAAAGGTGTCAAAGAACTTTTTTGGATTGTTGGATAGTGAGGAGATAAAGGTTGTGAAGTATGTTATATAAATAAAAGCTTATAACCTGACTTTAAATTAATCCATTGGCTTTATAAACTACTCTTTTGAAAGCTGAAACCCTCCCAAATTTGGTTTAGGTTATGAAAATAAAGTTGCTTCAAAGCTGAAATAGTGATCATTTAATGAACACAGAAAGGTCAGATTTTGGCAAGACAAAAATTTTTTCGCCTTGTCATATAATGCAGCCAATCCTAGTTTACATCCTCCCCTGTGCTCACTAAATGATCAGTTAATTAGTGGGTGTGTATAAAAAGAAACCCAGCACCCTAGACCTTCACTTGAACTGCAACTTGACCTCTGACAACATGCCAAAAATACACCCTGCGACCAAAGCCTTGATTATCAAGAGGTTAAAGACCAGATCCACTGCAGAGGTGGCTTGCACTTTTAATGTGTCTCAGCATCAAGTACAAAGAATTAAAAAAAGATTTGAATAGACTGGAGATGTTTTTGACATACCCAGGTCTGGCAGACCCTGCAAGACAACTTCTCAGGAGGAACGTTTGTTGGTTAGAAAATCCAAAGCCAGACCCTCTTCAACTGCAGCAGAGCTCCAACAGGCCTGGTCACCTCAAGTCCCTGAGTCAACTAGAACAGTTTGTAGGATTCTGTCTCGAAATGGCCTCCAAGGTCGAATCAGTGCCCAGAAGCCAGCACTAAACATAATGCAATTATAAAATCGTGTGGCATTTGCCAAGTCCCACAGCCTGCTAAACAGATGGATGTTGGAAAAGTGGCAGAAGGTGGATTTCTCTGATGAATCTTCAGTTGAATTACACCACAGCCGCCGCAAATAATGCAGGAGACCTACTGGAGCCTGTATGGATCCAAAATACACTCAAAAAACAGTTAGGTTTGGTGGTGGAAAGATCATGGTTTGAGGTTACATTCAGTATGGGGGTGTGCGAAACATTTGTAAGGTGGAAGGCAATATTAATAGCCTAAAATATCAAGAAGTATTAGCTACCTCTTACATTCCCAATCATAAAAGGAGTCAAATTCTGCAGCAGGATGGTGCTCCATCTCATACATCCATCTCTACAACAAAGTTCCTCCTGGCAAAGAAGATCAAGGTGCTCAAGGCCTGGCCAGCCCAGTCACCAGACATGAACATCATTGAGCACGTTTGGGGTAGGATGAAAGAGGAAGCTTGGAAGAAAAAAATCAAAGAATCTAGATGAACTCTGGGAGGCATGTAAGACTGCATTCTTTGCTATTCCTGATGATTTCATCAATAAATTGTATCAATCATTGTTGAACCGCATGGATGCAGTCCTTCAAGTTCATGGAAGTCACGCAAAATATTAAATATGGCTCTAATAGCACCACAACTTCATTCACCAATGTTATGCAGCATATCTTTGTATCAGAAGTTAATTATTTGTTTGAATTTCACATTACTTTCTGTGGGAGACAAAACTTTTGTCTTGCCAAAATCTGACCTTTCTGTGTTCATTAAATTATCAATATTTCAGCTTTGCAGCAACTTTATTTTCATAACCTGAACCAAATTTGGGAGGGTTTCAGCTTTCGAAAGAGTGATTTATAAAACCAATGGATGAATTTAAAGTCAGGTTATAAGCTTTTATTTACATAACATGGATAAGCGACAGAACTTCTGTCAGGGAGTGTAGCTTATATTGATGGAAAAATAAAAAATGTATGGCTCCTGAAATAACGTGAGGAAAAGAGTAAAAGCACAAAAATTAAAATTCCCTGGTCCTAAAAGAGCTAATTAGTGACAGGAGTGTTTGGTACTGGCATGAGTGTACCACCAGAGGAAACTATGGAGCAAAATAATATAAAACTTGCAGTTCTCCACTGGTAACATAGTAGCTGTTTACTCTGTGCCCCTCTATTCAGACTCCCATTCAGATGAAATGAAGTGGTATTCAGCGTCCATTCAGAATATTGCCTGTGTCACGGCAGAGGAGCCAGGACGGCCAAGGGCCAAAAGCTGGGGATCTGAAACAGAAGATTATATAATATTCAAAAAGGGTTTATAAAAATAGGGCTTCTAAAATAGAGAGATCTTTAACGACCGCAGGCCATAACAGTACACCCTAACCTACATAGTTGTAATCACCGACGGCTGCTGTAGGCAGCTGGTGGCGATCCGCGCATGTCAACTTATTTGAACAGCTAACACATGTGCCTCGCAAGCACGAGTGGATCTGCTATCCACCCGTGCCTGTCTTAATGTGACATCATGATTTAAATCCCTGCCACAGTAAATCTTTACTTACATGGCCCCATCAGCAGCGCTGTGATGTGATACTGTGAGTTGATGGTTGTCATGGTAGCACAGGGTCATATGATGACTTCTGTAGCTATCATAAGTCACTTCCTGTTTCACCCGGTTGAGTGCTGTCAGTGACAAGAGGTGAATATTTCTGGTGATCAGAACTCTGTAGCTGTGATCACCAGAAATGAATAAGTGATCAGACTGCTGATCCTCATAGTCCCCTAGGGGGACTAGAAAAATAAAAAAAAAGTTAAAAAATGTTTTAAAAAATTAAAAAATAAAGAAACCTAAAAGTTCAAATCACCCCCATTCACCCCATTGAAAACTAAAGGATCACGAAAATAAAAAAATAAAAGCACATTTGGTATCGCCACATTCAGAAATGCCCACTCTTTTAAAATATAAAATCAATTAATCCGATCGGTAAACGGCGTAGCAGCAAAAAAATTCCAAACAAAATTATGTTTATGGTCACTGCACATTTTGCACAAAAGGCGATCAAAACAGCACCTGCGCACAAATAGTACCATTAAAAACATCAGATCGAGACACAAAAAATAAGTCATCACTGAGTCATAGATCCTGAAAAACGAAAATTCTATGGTTCGCGGAAAATGGCGCAAAAAGGGTGGCACTTTTTTTGGACAAACTTCTGATTTTTTTTAACCCCTTTTTTAACCCCTTAGATAAAAGTAAGCCTATGCATATTTCATATCTACGAACTTGTACCGACCTAAGGAATCATATTAACACATTAGCACATCAGTTTTACCATATAGTGAAAACAGTGAATAAAATATCCCAAAAACAATCATGCAGTCGCACTTTTTTTGCAATTTGTTGCACTTGGATTTTTGCAGTTTTCCAGTGCAGTATATGGTAAAACTTATGGTTTCATTTATAAACAAAACTTGTCCCGCAAAAATCAAGCCCTCATATAGCAAGATTAACGGAAAAAGAAAAAAGTTTCAGCTCTCGGAAGAAGGAGAGCAAAAAAAAAAAACCAACGAAAAATGGAAGGGGGTGAAGGGGTTAAAGGGAACCTGCCAAGTACCATATGTCCTCCAACCTAGCAGCATTGATACCTGTATACCCAAATTCCCTCCCTAACCAGCCCTGTATAACGCTATTCACTAATATGAATGGTTAAAAAACGATGTGCTGTTCCTAAGCTAATTAGGGCCTTGCCTAGTCAAAGGGTCATTATGTCCTAAGACTAGTTGGCCCTAGTTGGCCCTCTTTCCATGTTACTGCCAGCTATTGGAAATGACACACATGCAAATGTCTAATTTTCTATGCCTCAGAAGCAGGGCGGACACTTTACGGCTTCATTGGGCGCACTACGCATGACCGGACGTTCAGAAGATGTGTACGAGAGCCGTGTTCTGAACTTCCAGTTGTGTGCTGTGCGCCTAATGAAGCTGGGAAATGTCCTGCCTCTGATGTGCACTGATGCAGCCGAAATGAGCCATGTGCGAGATTTCCATTATCTGGCGGTGATGCAGACTTGTGTAAATCATGTTATCACACCTACTACTAGGGAACTAACGTCCCTTCGACTCGTCAAAATCCTCATTAGCATAAGGAAAGCAAGGGTTATAAATAGTTTTTTTTTAAACATTCATATTCGTGAATAGCATTATACAGGGCTGGTTAGGGAGGGAATTTTTGGCATACAGGTATGAATGCTGCTGGGTTGGAGGGCAGAGGGGACCTGACAGGTTCTCTTTTAATAAATTATTCTGTGAAATCATAGAGTGCTGTATGCTGCTATTTTTTTCATTCCATGCCAAAATATTTAATTTTTTGTTACTATGACATTTATGTTAAGGGTTGTTTACCTTTTACGAGGGCAATATTTTTCTAATACTTAATTGGGGCTACTTCAACAGGATATTGCCAAAAGTGTTGCACTGTTTGCCTTCTGTAGCCTCTGTGTTGTACAGTCTATCGCTGGATGCAGAATAGCAGAGGTCTGCCAGTGAGATCATTCTGATGGTCTGATGGGAGACAAATTGTAGCTGTTTAATTTTCTTTTTCCTTAGCTTCATTTAACTGATTTATGACCAATGACCACATCAAAGTTTAATGTGCAGGGAAACAAAGAGGCTGTAAAAGCCAAAGGGTGCAAAATTTTACCCCCTTCCCCCCCCCGGGCAATTTTCCATTTTCCCGTTTTTGTTTTTTTTCGCTCTCCTTCTTCCGAGAGCCGTAATTATTTTATTTTCCTGTCAATCGTGCCATCTAAAGGGCGCTTTACATGCAGCGACATCGCTAGCGATGTTGCTTGTGAAAGCACCCGCCCCCGTCGTTTGTGTGTCATGGGCAAATCGCTGCCAGTAGCGGAAAAAATCGCTAGTACCCGTCACACATACTTACCTTCCTAGCGACGTTGCTATGGCTGGCGAACAGCCTCTTTTCTAAGGGGGCGGTTCGTGCGGCGTCACAGCAACGTCACACGGAAGGCGTCCAATAGAAGCGGAGGGGTGGAAAGGAGCCGCATGAATGTCACGCCCACCTCGTTGCCGGAGGACGCAGGTACGGTGTTGTTCGTCATTCATGGGGTGTCACACGTAGCGATGTGTGCTGCCTCAGGAACCACGAACAACCTGCGTCCAAAATCAGCAACGATATTTGGGAAATGGACGACGTGTCAATAATCTACGATTTGGTGAGTATTTTGCATCGTTAGCGGTCGCTCGTACGTGTCACACGCAACGACATCGCTAACAAGGCTGGATGTGCGGCACGAATTCCGTGACCCCAACGGCATCTTGTTAGCGATGTCATTGCGTGTAAAGCGGCCTTTAAGGTTTGCTTTTTGAGGGACAAGCTGTACTTTTAAATTAACCCATAAGTTTTACTTTATAGTGTACTGGAAAACAGCAAAAAAATTTCAAGTGCAGAAAAACGGCAAAAAGTGTGAGATCGCACAATAGTTTTTGGGATATTTTATTCACCATGTTCACTGTATGGTAAAACTGATGATTCGCTGTGATGTTTCAGGTTGGTACTAGTTTGTAGACACCAAACATGTATAGGATTACTTTTATCTGAGGGGTTATAAAAATTGTTTGTCCAAAAAAAAAGTGAACAATTTTTGCGCCATTTTCCAAAGCTTGTAGCGTTCTTATTTTACGGGATCTATGGCTGAGTGACAGCTATTTTTTTGCGTCTCGAACTGACGTTTTTTATGGTACCATTTTTGCACAGATCAAAATTGTTTAATGAAAGAAAAACCCATATTTGTCCTAGAAATAACTTGAATCTGACAAAAGTAATAATAAATTAAAAGTCTATGAAAATGATCAAATGAAAGTCAGACATTGCTGCTTTTCAGCTTCCACAGAATTTAAAAAAAAAAATAAAACTTATGTAATAGGCCAGAAATGTTGGTTCCCTCCTTAACTTAATATTTGGTTACGC
Organism: Anomaloglossus baeobatrachus; assembly: GCF_048569485.1. NCBI lineage: Eukaryota > Metazoa > Chordata > Amphibia > Anura > Aromobatidae > Anomaloglossus > Anomaloglossus baeobatrachus. Next base: position 90,276,697 of record NC_134353.1, read on the forward strand.
AACCTTTTGAGGCAATCACTGCAATGAAATGATTCCTGTAACTGTCAATGAGACTTCTGCACCTCTCAATAGGTATTTTGGCCACTCTTCCAGAGCAAACTGCCCCAGTTGTCTCATTTTTGAAGGTTGACATTTTCAAACGCCATGTTTCAGCTCTTTACAAAGATGCTAAATAGGATTTAGGTCAGGGCTCATAGAAGGCCACTTCAGAATAGTCCAATGTTTTCCTCTTAGTGATTCTTGGGTGTTTTAAGCTGTGCGTGTTAGGTCTTTATCCTGTTGCAAGACCCATGACCTGCGACTGAGACCAAACTTTCTGACACTGGGCAGCATATTTCTTTCTAGAATCTTTTGATAGTCTTGAGATTTCATTGTACCCTGCACAGATTCAAAACACCCTGTTGCAGATGCAGCAAAGCAGCCTCAGAACATAACTGAGCCTCCTCCATGTTTCACAGTAGGGACAGTGTTTTATTTTTGATATGCTTCATTTTTCCGTCTGTGAATATAGAGCTGATGTGCCTTTCCAAAAGTTCCATTTTTGTCTCACCTGCATATAGGACATTCTCCTAAAAGTTTTGTGGCTTGTCAACATGTAGTTTGGCAAATTGCAGACTGCCTTTTTTAATTTATTTTTTTAACAATGGTGTCCTCCTTGGTCATCTCCCATGAAATACACTTTGGATCCAACAACAACAGATGGTGCGATCTGACACTGATGTTCCTTGAGCTTGAAGATCACCTTTAATCTCTTTAGAAGTTTTTCTGGGCATTTTTTTTACCATTCATATTATCCGTCTCTTTGATTTGTCATCAATTTTCCTCCTGCGGTCACGTCCAGCGAGGTTGGCTACAGTCCCATGGATCTTTAATTTCTGAATAATATGTGTAACTGTAGTCACAGGAACATCAAGCTGCTTGGGGATGGTCTTATAACCTTTACCTTTAACATGCCTGTTTATACTCTTTTTTCTAATCTCCTGAGACAACTCTTCACTTCGCTTCCTCTGGTCCATGTTGAGTGTGGTACACACCATGTCACCAAACAGCAGAGTGAGTATCGGTAGCCCTATATACAGGTCCACTGACAGATTACAAGATTGTAGACACCTTTGATGCTAATTAGTGGACATGGACACACCTTTATTTAACATGTCCCTTTTGTCACATTATTTTCAGGGGTACCATCAAATAATGCAAAGAAAACAAGTTGATGGACTGGTGAAAAGCATGCTAAGCTTGAAAGTTGTGATAATCATGGTTATTCCACAAAAAAATGATTTCTGAACTCTTCCTGAGTTAAAACATTATTAGTATTGTTGTTTCAAAATGATTATGAACTTGTTTTCTTTGCATTATTTTAGGTGTCTGACAGCAATGCATTTTTTTGTTATTTTGACCATTTCTCATTTTCAGAAAATAAATACAAAATGTATTGCTTGTAAATTCGGAGACGTGTTGTCAGTAGTTTCTAGAATAAAAGAAGAATTTACATATTACTCAAAAATTTACCAATAAAGAAAAAAATCTGTAAAACTGACAATTTAATTTTGCAGTGGTCTCTTAATTTTTGCTAGAGCTGTGTGTGTGTGTGTGTATATATATATATATATATATATATATATATATATATATATATATATACATATATATATATATATAAAATTAATTTGTATCATAGTATTCATTATTAATACATTTTAAACCTTTTTGCCTCAACAATTTGAGAACTTTTTCTGTACCTTTCCATATTGACATAAATGAATAGGTCATATATACATAGATATGACTTGACAGATAAAAAGAGAGCATTATATATACATATATGAAGATACGGAAACAAAATTACCAGGGTCATTAGTGAACAGCAGAGCTTATTGAATCATTTCCTAAATGAAGAATACTTCCTTTTGTTGGCCAATAATAACGTAACACTATCATTATGCTCCAATTGACATATAGAAGATTCGTTATTTGAAATATTAGAACCATTTTTGTATATAAACTCCCACTAAATCGTATAAATGCATTACTACCTAAATTATAAAACAGTTTCCTTTTTTGAGGTCAAGGTATTCACTGATTACATGATAATTAACGTTACTTTACAATTTACAAAAATTATACAAAATTTTCAATTTGTTAATCCTTTTACAATAATATAACTGTAATGTTTGCAGATTATAATTATCCTTCTAAAATGTTATTACAGGCCATTATATAAGACATTGCATCAACCCATCCTATTATAAAATCAAATAAGAGCTGATTAGAACGTATATACTGTTTCTTGAACGTTTGTCTGAAGGACCAGTATTCCAACTACCATCTATTAAAGGATTGTATTACCTACTTTTTTATAATTAAAATTGATACTGAAGCTAATACATATTGTTTTCTATCTAATCTGTAGGTTTGTGTTGTTTTTTTATCCTATTTTATTTTCTTTATATGATTACGGGGGTAGTAAATTTTGATAATGTATGTGCTCAGATGGCCAGAATGAATACAGCAAAATAAATAAATTAATTCCCCCCCCACCCAAAAAATGTAAAAAATAAATGACAGCTAAAAATAAAAAAAAGCATAAAAAGATATTTGGTCATTTTCAGTTGATTTCAGATTCCTTTTGAAATTCCCAGAAAGTTGATCCAGTACATTGTGTCTGTATTAGTGAAGGGCAGACCCAGACTGTAAAAGTCAGGACCGTGCGGTTCCAAAGGAGCCCGGGTGTCAGACCTGGGCTCGAGATTCTGGGTGTTTGATCCAGCAAGAGCTTCATACTTAGTGAGGATTTGGCACAGCTGTAAACAGCTACCGCATGCAGCAGGAGGCTCTGGATGAGCAGAGGAGGACACATCATCACGGGCGCAGTTCACCCTGAGTCTCATGCTGCATGAACCATGAAGCAGGGGACTCAGGATGACCAGAAGAGGACGCATCATCCCGGGCGCAGAGATCTGCTCATCCCTCTCCCCCCACATCTAGGGGTCTTACCCCCAGTCCCCCGCTTTTTTTTTTATCAATAACTCCATGCTCACATGAACTTAGAAAAAGATGTTTGTTCTAAACCGGGCTGCACTTTGAATACACCACCCCATCACGTGACAAATTATGTCATGCCTGGAAGGAGCGTGTACATTCTAGCATCTACCTTTATTTTTAGTGTATAATCTAGATGCACACAGCTCCAGAAGTGAACGCGAGACCTGGAAGCAGTGGCCCGCCATGACATGGAGCTTCGGTGAGCTTGCGCTCCTACCCCCCTATCCCTTCCACTAACATTTATATAGACTGGATTCCGGACCGGAACCAGATTTTCTTTAAAAATTAGCAGGGACCCGCCGGTCCTGGTATTCTGTGAGTCCACCCATCTGTAGTCTGTATAAGGCCTAGTTATGAAGGGTATGTTTACACAGAGTTTTCTTTTCCATGGATTTTGAAAATATTCAGCTTCAAAATTCACATGAAAATTCACTTCAAAAACTCTTTGAATAAACTAACAGTTCATTTCAAACCATTGTTAATGCACTAGGTGCTTTTCTGTTACTCGTGTAAAAGGAAGAAAGTGTCTTATATTTTTTGTGTGTTCATGCGTGTTTTTTTTATATGGATTTTTAAATAGATCTGCTTCAAAATCCATGTGAAAAAAACCTTCTATATCAACTAGAGATGAGCCAGACCCCTAGAGTTCGAGTTCGTTTCGTCGAACGGAGGACAAGTTCGTTGAACGTTCGACGAACGTTCGACGAACCAATTCGAACTCCATTGAAAACAATGGCAGGCAAACACAAACACATACAAACACATAGAAAACACCTAAGATGTCCAAAAGGTGACAAACATCTCACAAGACACCACAAAGACATGGAAAAGTGACAAGGACATATACTCATGCGAAAACAAAAGAGCTGGACGAGTAAAAAGAGGAGGAGACACAGATATACGCATGGCATGCCCTTCTAAAATCATGTAAAACACAGCAAGGGGACTCCAAGCAGAGTCTCCCTTTTTTCCAAAAATTGGGCCACACACACCACTTCAGGGGCATCACTTGTGCCCCAGTTGCAAACTTGACATGTTGATTTGCATCAAACACTTTCAAAAATACGCCAGCCTTAACTGTCCCCAGGATGACACCGGGGTAGCAAAGTCCTTGCTGAAACATGACTTGTTCATCTTGGATCATTTTTAAAAACACAGCAAGGGGACTTCAAGCAGAGTCTCCCTTTTTTCCAAAAATTGGGCCACACACACCACTTTAGTGGCATCACTTGTGCCCCAGTTGCAAACTTGACATGTTGATTTGCATCAAGCACATTCAAAAATATGCCAGCCTTTACTCTCCCCAGTATGACTCCGGGGTAGCAAAGTCCTTGCTGATCCATGACTTGTTCATCTTGATGAACGTTAGTCTGTCCACATTGTCACTTGACAGACGTGTGCGCTTATCTGTCAGCACACACCCAGCAGCACTGAAGACACGTTCCGAGGCAACGCTTGCTGCGGGACACCACAAGATCTCCAAGGCGTAAGTGGCGAGCTCAGGCCATTTTTCAAGATTGGAAGACCAAAATGAGCAAGGCTCCAGTTGCACAGTCATAGCATCGATGTTCATTTGGAGATACTCCTGTATCATCCTCTCCAGCCGTTGACTATGTGTCAAACTTCTTGTCTCTTGTGGCCTTGCAAAAGATGGTCTAAAAAAATTATGAAACGATTCCATAAAGTTGCTGTTACCACCTGATACGGTGTTGCTGGTACAGTTTGACTGATGATGACGAGACAGTCCCATGCTTGGCTTGGCAAGTTACAACTGGGAGATTCACTCTGTGCACCACTGGTGTTTGGTGGAAAAGCAGAGCTAAGATTGCATAACAGCTTCTGCTGATACTCCTGCATATGTGCATCCCTTTCTATGGCTGGAATTATTTTGCCAAATTTGGACTTGTACCAGGGATCTAATAATGTGGCAACCCAGTAGTCATCATTACTTCTAATTCGGACAATGTGAGGGTCATGTATGTTGTAGGTAGTGCAGCAAGAAGGCGCTCATGTGTCTTGCACATCCATGCAGGCCAAGTCCTTGCTGTGTTTGTGGCAGCGAGGTGATAACCGTGCTTTCTTCCACTGAGATCTCCCCCCAACCTCGAAAGACCGAAACTCCCTCATCTGCTGAGTCTTCCATGCCTATTGCTAGTTCGTCCTCCATTTCTTCCTGGGCTCTTGCTTCTTCCTCAACAGTTTGGCTGCTACCATGTGCCCTTGTTAATCCCTCTCCCCCACCGTCCCATGCCTGCCGCCTTGGTGATGCTGAACGTCTGGACCTTGTAGATCTTGGTATCCTTTCCGCATATGAATCCTCCTGTACTTCCTCTCCTTCCTCTTGTCCCACCCCCTGAGTCCGAATAGTGTTTAGAATGTGCTCCAGGATGTAAATGACTGGAATTGTCATGCTGATAATGGCATTGTCAGCGCTAAACATATTCGTCGCCATGTCGAAACTGTGCAGAAGGGTGCATAGGTCCTTGATCTGAGACCACTCCAGCAGTGTGATCTGCCCCACCTCTGCATCTCGTTGGCCCAGGCTATACGTCATAACGTATTGCACCAGGGCTTGGCGGTGCTACCACAGTCGCTGCAACATATGGAGATTCGAATTCCAGCGTGTCACCACATTGCATTTCAGGCAGTGAACCGGCAGGCCGAAAGACTTCTTGGGCGATGCAAGTCGGTCAGCTGCGCCGGTTGAACGGCGGAAGTGAGCAGAGTGACCGTGCCCTGTGCAGAAGCCCATCTAGGCCGGGATAGTGGGTTAAAAATTGCTGGACAACAAAGTTCAACACGTGAGCCATACAAGGCACGTGTATCACCTTGCCCCGGTGAAGGGCCGCACCCAGGTTTGCAGCATTGTTGCACATGGCCTTCCCTGGCTGCAGGTTGAGTGGAGACAAATATTTACTAAACTCGCTCTCCAGAGCTGACTACAACTCCTCAGCTGTCTGACTCTTATTTCCCGGACATTTCAGCGAAAAGACCGCTTGATGCCGTTGAGCTCTGCTGTCAGCATCGTAAGGAGGTGTGCGGGATTCCTTGTGCGCAGTTACAACACGGGTGGCCTGACCAGACAGGCTTTGGGTGGAGGTGGATGACCCAGACGAGGTTGAGGAGGCAGAAACAGTGGAGGAACTTCGACATACAGAGGATTGACGCACAACTCGTGGGGACGACAAGACTTGTACAGCAGACCCTACTCCATCTCTCACCATAGTTACCCAATGCCCAGTCAGCGACATGTAACGCCCCTGTCCATGCTTACTGGTCCAAGTATCGGTGGTGAAATGCACCCTGTCACACACAGAGTTTCTCAAGGAAGCGGTGATGTTGTGTGCGACATGCTGGTGTAGCGCAGTCACGCCTTTCTTGGAGAAGTAGTGGCGACTGGGCATCTGGTACTGGGGCACAGCGACGGTCATAAGGTCTTGAAAATCCTCTGTGTCCACCAGGAGGAAAGGCAGCAATTCTGTAGCCAACAGCTTGCAGAGGGTGAAAGTCAACCTCTTAGCTTTGTCATGGCTAGGAGGAAATGGTCTTTTAATTGTCCACATCTGAGAGACTGAGATCTGGCTGCTGTGCGGAGACGGCATTGAGTCGGGTGTCCCTGAAAAACTGCTGGTCTTTGAGGAAAGTTCCGGCGGAGACATGATGTTGCCTTCATCCAAAGTTGGTGCTCTCGATGTCTGAGAGATCTACACCAGCACCTGTTTCCCCTTCCAAAACAACTGACAACCTGCCAATCAAACTGCCTGTTGCGGTTAAAGAGGTGGAAGGTCTGTGTCGAAAAGCATGTGTGACACCTGTCCCCACAGTCATAGAGGATGAAGAGCGTGCGGATGCACTTGAAGGGGCAGACGGTGGTTGGCCCGCTCCGCTAGGCCGCATTGTAGCACAGTGAGCTTCCCACTGGGACTTATGCTTGTTATTCATGTGACGGTTCATGGATGAAGTAGTCAAACTAGTGAGTTTTTGGCCTCTACTTACAGATTGGTGACAAATCTTACAGATCACATGAGTTGGGTGATCCTTTGCGATGTCAAAAAAGGACCAGGCTAGGCAACTAGTAGAGCCCATGCAACCTGCAGAGCCACCCCAACTTGTGCTCAGAGGGTAGAGTTGTGGCTGAGGATGCAGTTGTTGACGTGCTTCCAGTACTCCATCTTTGTCCAGGAAGGCGCAAGGTAACCTCGTCGTCAGTCACATCCTCCTCCACCGCCTCTGCTGACCTCCTCGAGTTGAAAAACTTAAATTAGAGAGTCTTTAAATTTACCAAGTAAAAAAGATACCCAAGAACAAGACGTGATTGAAATGTGTAAACATTTTATTTTGAATATATTCCATAGGGTATAACATAGATATTATCACAATAAAGAACCAGGATATAGGAAGTGATGAAGGGGAAGAAACCCCACGTGACCCAGGAATGGATACCAGATCTCAAAGTGATCTGACAAAGTGCCCAGATAAACAACTAATTGCCCAGATGCAAGTGCAAAAATTGCCAGCAAAGAGGCAAGAAGAATCTCAATGCACGGCATAACAAAGGCAGAGTGGCTTACCAAACAATCAGATCACCTAGTTCAACCCAGATAAACACGTGGGGACCGACGTCCCAACACGTGTTTCACGTAGTGTGCTTCGTCCCCCGACGACCCTATGGAATATATTCAAAATAAAATGTTTACACATTTCAATCACGTCTTGTTCTTGGGTATCTTTTTAACTTGGTAAATTTAAAGACTCTCTAATTTAAGTTTTTCATTTCAATCTGAGTTGTTACCTATTATATGTAACCTACGGTTCCTATATGTTTTATATTGACCTCCTCGAGTGCCTGACTGTGGGTTGACAGTAAGTGGGATCTACAACCTCATCATCAACCTGTGTGTTTGCACTCCCCTCACCCTCAGACCTTACCTCTTCCTGCCCTGACTGAATAGTTAAGTTGTCATTGCAATCAGGTATCTGAGTCTCATCATCATCAGTATGTTCCTCATTGTCTCCACCAAGAGGTGTTACAGTTTGGGAATGAGGGTCTACATTATGCTCAGAAACATGATCATCAGGGCCTGAATCTGACTCATAAAGCTTCTCGGCATCACTGCAGATCATTTCCTGGTCTGTACTCATGGTAGCTTGGGAGCAGACCTCTGATTCCCAGGCTATAGTGTGACTGAACAGCTCTGCAGACTCACCCATCTCTGTTACACCATACTCTGCAGAGCGGGTGGAGACTTGAGAGCTGGTAGAAAGCAAATGCGATTGGGGTGACAACTCAGAGGACTGTTGTTTTATAGATGTTGAAATTGAGGTGGAGGAGAGGCCACTTGTTGGAGCACTTGAGATCTATTCAAGCATGTTCTTTTTTTGTGCATCATCTACCTTTGTTAGAGTTGTTCGGTTCCATAAAAAACGGATCACATCAGATTGTCCACGGAAAGTAGTAGACATCTTACTTTTGCTGAAAGATGGCCTTTCTTCAGCAGATGTTAATGTGTAGCTTTACCACCTACCCCACGGACACAAACTTTTTTTCCCTTTCCAACATGCCTGTTCCCCTCTCCACCAGCATCTGTCCTTTTGCCTCTCATTTTGTTTGTGACCAGATTGGACACTTAAAATGTCTTAGCAAAAATGGAGAGGTGGTGTACAATGCAGAGGTGGTCTAGCTTTATTGACAGCTGAAGAACCAACACTGACTATCCCTGACAATGAAACTATGGCCCTGAAAGTGTCAGCACTGTTTGCAATTAAAATTGCGTAGCAAAAATGGGCAGGTTTGTAGAATGCACAGGTGCTGTAGCTTGCTGGTCAGCAAAGGAGCACTAAGTTAGTGTGCCGCCACTGTGCCAGCAGCCGCCGCTGCTCAGATCCGGACCTTCAGGGGTGGTGGCTCGAGGGTCTCCGGACTCGGGGGTCTCACGGACACGCCGAATGAATGGGGGGGTCGTATATGTACGGACTGGGCCGTATTGGGTTTGTGACGCCGCCCACGGTGTGTAGTGAGGTAGGACACCACCGCTGCTGTGATGGGGCACCCGGGGGAGATGTGTTGCAGTGAGTTGTTAACTCCTTCATGGGCAGGGATAGTGGCCCCGGGACCCGGTTGATGCGTGCAGGGGATGGCGACCGCAGGGGGTGCTGGTGTACTCACAGTTAGAAACACACACAAGTCTCTGGTAAACCAAGGTGGTGGTGGCCGGTTGTGTTCTGGTCCCCCACCCGGCTGGTGGCCTCTATCCTTTTCCTGCACTGCTTTAAGTAGAAATGACTTCCTAGTGTGAAACGTAGGCGTCTGCTCTCGGCTGGATGTGGCCTAAGCAGCCGTGCCCGCAGACACTGGCCCGTGGGATCTATGGGCCTTGGTGGTGACCTTTTATCCCTAATCGGTGGGCTGTTGTCTTCTATGAGAGACTTTGGGTGGGACAGAACCTCTAGTCCTGGCCTCAGTCGGCTAATTAACCAGCTCCAGTCGATTCTGGCTTCTGGCTTCAGGGTCCGAGTACCCCCTTTGTGCTATGGTTTCTGGGTTGGCTCCCTGTGTCGGCACCGGCGGGCTACAACTCTGTCCCGGTCCACCTCGGTTCCACCGAGCTGTCTTCCTGTCTCCTGCTGACGGAAACCACCATCTGCCTCCTAGCCAGTGGCACCAAGGCTCCTACTCTGGAACCTGTCAGTTTACTTCAGGCCTGACACACAGGCCTGACCTCCACTCTCACTGAACTCCAGACTAGACTGACTGTTTTCCCACCCTGGGCTTTCTAAACCCCTGGGTGGGCGTGCACCAACCGCCTGGCCACACCCACTGGTGTGTCTATCTGTCCCTAAGGGGGTGACTAGGGTTTAATGGTTGGCTGTGTGTTTCCTAATGAGGGAACGGTGTTGTGCAGGGGCCTATTTGTGACTACCTGATTTTGCCAGGGCGTCACACTAGTATCCCAGACAATTTTAGTATGCCACTAAAAGTGTCAGCACTCTTTGCAATTAAAATTGCGTAGCAAAAATGGGAAGGTGTGTAGAATGCACAGGTGCTGTAGCTTGCTGGTCAGCAAAGGAAGCCTCACTTTCTATCCCTGGCTATGAAACAATGTCCCAAGGAATTGCCTGAGCTGAAGTAGCCAGATGCTGTAATATAAACTCCTGATTAGCGTTGGCACAGACCTGCCTAGCAACAATGGCTGTAAACGGCTGTAATGCAGCCCTGAAAAGGGCTGAAATTACAAGTAATCCCTAATCCCTAAAGCGCTGTGTAGATTACACTGTATGTCTATAGCGCACACAGCAGCAGCAGCGGGAGCGGGAGCGGTGACTGTCACCCACCCACAGCAGACAGATAATGGCGGCAATGGGGAAAATGGCCGTGTCTTATAAGGAAAGGACATTTGTCATGCACAGCCTATGACACATGCCCTTCCTTGTCTGGCAAAAATCCACTTTGCTGTGTATGTGTCTGTGATTTGCTGACAGCCTGGTTTGCCCCACTGTACGCGCAGTTAGGCAAAACAAAAATGTCGATCGCCATTTTTTCAGCACTCAGCAGCAGCACTGATCTAAAGCCCGTCGCCCCCGCACACTATACGCTGAATTTGGATAATATCATGATTCACAGTGACTCACACTATCACAGTGAAAAGCCAGCTAGTAGCTAACTACGCTTTTTGGTGATCGAACCGTTCTCGAACGTAAGTCAAAATGCCGAACTTTAAGCAAATCGTTCGAGTTCGTCGAACGACTTGAACATACCCCAAAATCACTGGAACATGAAATTGGCGCGAACCGTTCGACTCGAACTTCGCTCATCTCTAATATCAACACACATCCGCATTTCTGCTTAAGGCCCCCTTCACACGTCCGTGAAAAAACACGCACGTGTGTTACGTCCGTTTTTCGGGTCCGTTTTCCGTTTTTGTGTCTTTTTTTTGTGTCCGTATGCCATCTGTGTGAATGCCGTATGCTAGCTGTGTGTGCGTGTTGGTTGTCCGTTTATGCGTGAGAGAAATAACTGACATTTGTATGTGTTGTCCATGTGAATTTATGCGTTTTTGTGATGCACAATGTCGTAGATACATAACCGCTGACAGCAGACAGAGTTGCGAGTAGAGAATTAACTGGGGTGAACTTCACCCGACTTCATTGTCATACCGCGGCTATGTCTGTGTCTCGTCCGGATTAGCGGTCACCCGTGAAGGACTCACCGGTGACCGCTAATCACCAGAGTGACTGAATGGAGTACCCCTCTCGCATACTCACCGTTCCCCGATCTCCGGCGCGGCGCTGCACGGCTGTTCTCTAAACTCGGGCGGCTTTTCCTCGGCCGGCCGCTCATTAATCAATCTCGTATTCCCTGCTTTCCCTGCCCACCGGCAAATATGATTGGTTGCAGTGAGACATGCCCACACGCTGAGTGACAGCTGTCTAACTGCAACCAATCGCAGCCGCCGGTGGGCGTGTCACTATGAAGCAGAGAAATAAGTAAATAAATAATTAAAAAAAACGGCGTGTGGTCCCCCCCCTATTTTAATACCAGCCAGATAAAGCCATACGGCTGCAGGCTGGTATTCTCAGGATGGGGAGCCCCACGTTATGAGGAGCCCCCCAGCCTAACAATATCAGCCAGCAGACTCCCAGAATTGCCGCATACATTAGATGCGACAGTTCTGGGACTCTACCCGGCTCTTCCCGATTTGCCCTGGTGCAGTGGCAATCGGGGTAATAAGGAGTTAATGGCAGCCCATAGCTGCCACTAAATCCTAGATTAATCATGTCAGGTGTCTCCCCGAGATACCTTCCATGATTAATCTGTAAGTTACAGTTAAAAAACAGACACACCCGAAAAATCCTTTATTAGAAATAAAAAACACTAACAAATTCCCTCCTCATCAATTTATTAACCCCAACAAAGCCATCCATGTCCGGCGTAATCCACGGACCTCCAGCGTCGCATCCAGCTCTGCTGCATGAAGGTGACAGGAGCAGCAGAATACACAGCCGCTCCTGTCAGCTCCACGCAGCAAATGAGGTGAGTAGCGCGATCAGCTGCTGTCAGTCAGGTAACTCACGGCCACCGCTGATCGCGCTACTCACCTCATTTGCTGTGTGGAGCTGAGCTGTCACTGAGGTTACCCGCGGCCACCTAAATCTAGGATTTAGTGGCAGCTATGGACTGCCATTAACTCCTTATTAACTCGATTGCCAACGCACCAGGGCAAATCGGGAAGAGCCGGGTAGAGTCCCAGAACTGTCGCATCTAATGTATGCGGCATTTCTGTGCGTCTGCTGGCTGATATTGTTAGGCTGGGGGGCTCCCCATAACGTGGGACTCCCCATCCTGAGAATACCAGCCTGCAGCCGTATGGCTTTATCTGGCTGGTATTAAAATAGGGGGGGGACCGCACGCCGTTTTTTTTAATTATTTATTTATTTATTTCTCTGCTCCATAGCGACACGCCCACCGGCGGCTGCAATTGGTTGCAGTTAGACAGCTGTCACTCAGCGTGTGGGCGTGTCTCACTGCAACCAATCATATTTGCCAGTGGGCGGGGAAAGCAGGGTATACGAGATTGATTAATGAGCGGCCGGCATTTTCAAAAGAGGAAAAGCCGCCGGAGCTTTTATAACAGCAGTGCAGCGCCGCGCCGGAGATCGGGGAACGGTAAGTATGAGAGAGGGGGGGAACTGACCGACAGACAGCGAGAGGGACAGATAAGACAGAGAGACCAACCATAGAGAGAAACCGACGGACTGAGGGAGAGAACGAAACAGAAAAAGAAAAAAGACCGACATCACATGAAAAAAGCACAAAACGTACAGGGAGCAAACAGAGATGCGTCCGTGTCACTCGGACGTGCGCACAGACCTATTGACTTTCATTGGGTCCGTGCTGCGTGTTGCGTGCTGAAAACGGACATGCTTTCGTGCAAAACGGAGACACAAACGTAGCACGCACACGGACACACGGACATTATGAAATAACGCACATGTGTCCTCAAACATTGCATAACATTGGTGCACGTTTGGCCGTGTCTCCGGTTTATACAGAAATGGACCAAACATGCACGTGTATCATGGACGTGTGAAGGGGGCCTAAAGAAAAGTTTCAAATTTGTATCATGAATCTAATGTTTTGGATGCAAGAACATGGCCACACCGCTCAAAAAGACGTCCGGGCGTCTTTAAAGCCTCATCATTGACTTCCATTATACAGGATAGAGTGAAAAATGCAGAAGCATGCTCTGCTCACTTTTTTTAAGCAATTGTTGCCTTTGGAAACCTAAAGGGTTTTAAATATTCTCCAAAGGCTAACCATATATGAGTGCCAGTTGTTTTTACATAGAAATGCATAGCTTTATTTTTTAACCATTTAGTTTGTGCTTTATTGGGGGAGGGGGGGAGTTTGGAGTAAGATCCACCAGAAAAGGGCTTTGTGTACTCCTGACTTTTGGTGCACATAATCAAACATGCCTTCTTCAAGTGGATTCCATTCTGGTTGAATACAGCTGAAAAAAAATTCTGGACATCACCAATTAAAAAAACTCCAACCCTCGAATGCTGGAAAAAACGCTAGAAAAAAGCTTGCTTGCAGCCCGCACTGCCATGCCGGCACTGTCACTGTTAAAGTACTGGCAGGATGCGGGACATGGCCCCGCATTTTAAGAGTGCTTCAGGTCACCAAAGTTCATACCGTGGGAACCTGGGTATGACCTCCGATGAACTGAGTGACATCACTACTGCCAGCCGGGTCCTTCTTGTCAGTGTTTCCCGGAGCCTGGAGAGATTGGACATGTTTTAGGTCTCTCCAGGCTCGGATGAAGCAGAGCCAGGACTGTCGTGGGACCTCTTGTGGATTACGTCGAATTTGGGTGTTACTGTGGTTAATAAAGTGGTGAATGACGGTGGTTTTGTAGTTTATTCCAAATAAAGGATTTTTCACGGTGTATGTGTATTTATTTTTACTTATAGGATTAGTGATGGGGTGTTTCATAGAAGACCCTTTTGCATCACTAATTCTGGGTTTGATGACAGCTGTGCGCTATTAACCCCTCATTACCTCGATTGCCACCGCACCAGGGCAATCGGGATGAGCCGGGTATAGTCCCGGGACTGTCACATTTAATGGATGTGGCAATTCTGAGCAGCTGCTGGCTGATATTTTTGGAGTAGAGGGCTCCCATTAACATGGGTCTCTCAAGCCTAAGAATACCAGCTTTCAGCTGTGAGGCTTTATCTTGGCTGGGTATCAAAATTGGGGGGAATGCACTTCATTTAATTATTTATTTTACTGTACAATATAGACCCGCCCCACCGGTGTGCGGGGGAAGGAGTGAATATGTATGAGCCTAATGAACGGGAGTGAATATGTGATGAGGCTAATGAGCGGGTAAGGAAGAAGAGAGGCAGTGGGAGCAGTGTGACAGCTGCAACATGATTGGTGAGAATAAACCAGAGAGAGTGAGACAGAGAGAGAGAGAATAAGTGGCATAATACTGTGATATCCTTATTCCCAGAAACCGTATGTGAGTCAGAAATGCATGCAGGAATATTCTCCAGGCTCTCCCAATTCACTTTCATCCCTTTCCCATTCATTTCAGCCTTTCCCTCAGGCCCCCAGACCTATCTGTTGAGTCCAGCAGGACATTACTCACATTTCGCATTGACTTGCATTGTACTCGCTATTCGTCACAAATACACGAATATCACAAAGTACTCATTACAAATATAGCGATTATGAATATTACAGTACTCGCTCATTTCTACTCCTAGTTGTTCAGCCAAAGCTGGGCGTTGGGTATTTAATGTGCTCTGTTCCTGCTGACCTTATGTAACTCTGCTGGGACCTCAGGTTTCTAATTGCCAATCAGTCATCTACTTTCTATATAAGATCTTGGATATCACTACTCAGTGCTGATTATAGCTTCAGCTTTTGTTCCGTGCAATACCAGTCTTATTGGTGAACTTGCAAATCAAAAAGATCCGTGGAGCCTCTTTTAGGAGTCTCGACACGGAAAATAGACAGATATCCCTCCGGGAAGGACCTAGCCAAGGAATGTCTCTTTTTAGGAGACCACCTTAACCACCATATTAAGTGGCCCTTTTATTCAATATCCATCTCTTGATGAGTTTAAAGATATGACAAGGGAAATACCAAGGCCAGGTATCCATCCACAGACAGCAGTTTTGGGGTATTGCCCCTCATCAGTGTGGAGTAGGATTCTGGCTAGGTGGGAGCAATGTCTAGTAGACCAGCAAGACAAAACAATCACTGATCTCAGGGAGACCAGCCAGAGAAAACACTGCTGGCAGCCAGCGAGGGTGCTCAACACAGTGAAATCCTAGGTGCATTGCCCCCTGGGAAGTATGCAAATCAAAAAGGTCCGTGGAGCCTCTATTAGGAGTCTCAACACGGAGAATGGCCAGACTTTTTTAGCCAGTGAACTTGTTGGTGATCTTTGTTGAGAAATTGAATTATGTGAACATTCCCCTGTTGAGCGTTACTTCATTCCCTTTTACTTTATTCTCCTGTACACATATTGTCTCTCCTGTGTGTTTTGAGTGCAGTGTGTTTCCATTTTTCCTTGTCTGTGTCATTTTATGTTTTTTTGGGGGGGGTTTCTGTTCTGCCCTGAGTGTGGGATAGAGGGGGGGTAGGATCAGAGCCCGGCAAGGAGTTAGGGCCGCGCTGGGAACTTGGACTTGGCTATCATCAAGCTTTCCTCCAAGATAAGGGACAGCACAGGGCCAGCCTAGAGGTCCGTAACGTGTCACTACATACTCCGTGATATTATGGCCTTCTTGCTAACACTCTTGCACCTCTCCAGTCCCACTGATTGACTTCTCTCCTTGTTACTCCTCCACTTCTTCCCTCTGCAAATTCCCTCATTGGCTTCCAATTACTCATTGCATCTAGTTCAAACTACTAACATTGACCTACAAAGCCACCCATAATCTATCTCTGTTGTATATTGCTGAACTGATCTCCCAATATCTTCCCTCACATAATCTCTGGTCCTCCCAAAACCTTCTGTTCTCCACACTCATACGTTTTGTCCCAAATTGCCTCCAAGACTTCTCCCGAATATCCCCCTTCCTCTTAAATTCTGTGCCTCAAAATGTTCGATCACCAACCACATTTGGATATTTCAAAAGAAACTTGAAAACCCATCTCCACAACAAAGCTGAAGTGACCCTACTGTTACCTCATCACCAAAAAAAGGTGCTTCAACCCTCCAACTTACTATTTACTTCCCCATTATCCTGGAAACTGTAAGCACCCAAGGGCAGGTCCCTCTCCCTTCTGTACTAGTCTGTCAATTTTAGGTTTGTTCACTGTAATCTGTATTCTTATCTTGTAAGCCCTTTTTACATGTTTAGCACCATGGAATCAATGGCACTTTAAAAATAAATCTTATAAATCAATAATAATAATATGTTTTCTTATTTGTTCTTAATGGGAGAAGGGTTTTCAGTTGTTTTTTTTAATTTAAAACCTTAAATTTTAAACAGTTGATTTTACTTTAATTTTGAGTTCTTCTAGGGGACATAGACCTGCAATGACCCACTTTTTTATAACATAGTATTTCAGTATATGGTGTAAATTATGGCCTCCCATTAAGCACAGCATGCACCAGCCACCATTTGATTGAAATGCTAATGTCAGCGATTTACAACAGCATCTAAGTGGTTAACAGCAAAGATGCCATTATGTAATATATCTAGTTGTACAGAGAGCTCAGCTCCCGAGACCCTTCTTCACATGCGGTCCCCAGTGCTGACGTGCAGTTATGCAATTCTGCACTGAGGAGGTTTAGTTATATGCACATTTCTTATAAATTGTGGTTTGGGGTTTACTGCAGTTTTTCCTGGGAAAATAATCTATGATCCACAGCAGAGAGTAACTAGCAAATAATAGGATAGCATTATTTGAAGGTAATAATACACCTTTAGCTTGTGCAAAGGAAAATGTCCGGCTGGTGGTAACAATTGATCTACAGGGACTTGTAAAGCCTGACATATAGCGAATAGCTGATCAATGGTCCGGCTTTATTGGTAAAAGGAGTTATCTTCATGAGTTGGCCCTTTTAATATTGCTAGGTTGAGGTCAGGTGGCCATATATTCTCTCATGGGAGAGAATCGGGGGATTATGCTAATGTACTCGACTCAAACTATGATCAGAGCTTGAGCCAAGTATCGTTTACAGTGATCAGATTCTCTTGCATGTGAGAATCAGAGCCCAGGTAAGATGATGGAGAACTTAATTTCTCCGTCTTCTCCATTGTTTTGAGTCCAGTCTGATGTTTTGGCATCCGATATACACGACCAATCACAGCATGCTACAATTTGTTTTCTCATGCCGAACTGGTTTGCACTGGCCCATAGTATAACACTGGAGTGAGTGCTATCTGATAAAACATCGGATAACACTCGTTCGATGTATACGTATCACGGTTGGCTCCCTGTTTTTGGAGACAATGACAGATTTTTGATTGCAACCGCTCATCTCTATATGGGATTCTGCATTTAAATGTTCTTTTGTTTCCTTTGCTCCTGAAGTAGTTAATGTCAGTTTTTATGCTAGCAGCTCTCTGCAGTTAAGGTCAGCTGTAGCTGCTTTGTAGCCACTCCACCTTGTGTTTAAATAGCTAGGTCTCCCAGCAAGCTTTACTGATTATACAAAGCCATTTGTGTACTGGCCCCCTTTGGTGAAGGAGCTGCTGAGGTTTCTTCCATAAGCTGGATCGTCTCCATTTTTGGTTGTATTTCCCTGTTTGTCTCACCTACCCTCTTGTTGTTTTAGTGCAGCGTTGGGCCTAGTGGGCCATACCGCCCCACTCCTTAGCTAGGACTATAGTAGGGATTATTTAGGGCTTCAGGTATTCCTGCTCAGCGACAGGTGCGGAACCTGTATAGGGTTTGGCTATGAGTGCTCTGTACAGCCGCAGGTTAAGGCAGGAGGTGTCCATCTACCCTTTCACTAGCGCCAGGGCCCACTGTTGTTATTGTGTTCCTGGTGTTTCCCCTTGTGTGTGGTGTAATTTTTCGAGTGTTTTTTGTTGTGCTTCAGACATCTGTTGGTCTGAACACGCTCGCCACGCTTGTTGCGTGACAATATGCTTGTGTGAGCGAGCCCTTACACTGAAGCTTTAATCAACCTGTTGCACTGTCAATTGAGCTACCACTAAACTTGCATCTGGCAGCTTTAGGCGGGCTTTGCACATTACGACATCGCATGCCGATGCTGCGATGTCGAGTGCGATAGTCCCCACCCCCGTCGCAGCAGCGATATCCTGTGATAGCTGCTGTAGCGAACATTATCGCTATGGCAGCTTCACATGCACTCACCTGTCCTGCGACGTCGCTCTGGCCGGCGAACTGCCTCCTTCCTAAGGGGGCGGGCCGTGTGGCATCACAACGACGTCACACGGCAGGCGGCCAACGTAATGGATGGGCGGAGATGAGCAGGATGTAAACATCCCGCCCACCTCCTTCCTTCTCATAGCAGCTGGGACGCAGGTAAGGTGATGTTCCTCGCTCCTGCGGCTTCTCACACAGCGATGTGTGCTGCCGCAGGAACGAGGAACAACATCGTACCTGTCGCTGCACCGGCATTATGGAAATGTCGGAGAATACACCGATGATACGATAACGACGCTTTTGCGCTCGTTCATCGTATAAAAAAGGTTTTACACACTACAACATCGCAAGTGACGCCGGATGTGCATCACTTTCGATTTGACCCCACCGACATCGCACCTGCGATGTCGTAGTGTGCAAAGCCGCCCTTAGTGTTAATTATGCAAGAATCTTTTTTCTCCTCTTGTTTGTCCTACTGATATACTTGTAACACAATAATTGCATTAAAAGTTATAAAAGTTGGAAGAACTTGGCAATTATAAAGTCTAATTATGTAAACTTGAGTTTCATATTTTTTTTTTGTCTTTGCAGTGATTATTTTCCAAGGACAAATAACAAAATAGATAGAATGGTTTTTGTAATAACGAAATTAAAGTGACAAAAGGCTGTATACCCTGAGCGATTCATAATAGCTTAAATGTTAATTATGCATTGCTTGTTTTACACAAGAAGATACTATAGAAATCAAATCTTTTATATAAACAATTTTAGGGTTTCTGCGCACGCTTATATTGTATGGAGACCTATTAAAGACCCCATAAACGTGTAGAATGGCTTATCTGTACCTCTACGTGTCTCTGGTTTCATAGAAACGTTTATGCAGATATCGTTTATCTTGTGGTATTTGTTGAAGTGTTTTGTGCCAAATTTTTCAAAACAGTGCACTCAGTTCATGAATTTTGTACAAAATACTTGCTATTGTGTTTTGTGACTTTTTACTGCAAAAAGCTGCATGGTGTACTAACTTATTGAAAAAGTTGAGACAAAAAAAATTTTGAAGTTACGTGAAAAACCACTGCAGGTGTGGGGGGGCTCACAAAAATCACAATAGATGAATTAGTCTCCCATCATGTTACATAATAGAAAAAACAGCAAATACAAATAAGGCCTCTTTCAGACGTCAGTGATTCTGGTACGTATGTCGCCGTTTTTATACGTACCAGAATCATTGACATACGCAGACCCATTAAAAACAATGGGTCTGCGCACACATTAGTGATTTCTCAGGAACCATATGTCCATGTGGTGCAGATGGAGACAAGTCAGTTTTTCTCCAACAACACTGATGTCACAAGGACCACACACATGACTGTGAAATAAAAAGCTTTTAGATACTCACCTGTCTCCAGCGTTGCTGTCTCTGGCACTGCTGTCTCCTGCTTCCAAGCCCACTAATTTTAGTCATTCCATATTCACTGCACCGCGGACCTGGAGGCAAGTGTGACCGCAGCCCCAGAGACATCAGCACCACGAACAGCAGTGGCGGGAACAGGTGAGTATAAAGTTCCTGATCTCCGTGTGCTATCATGGATAACTCATGGAGATCACACGTGTGCCAAAATCATGGCGCACACACAGGGCCATATGCACCTTTAACAGTGAAAAATGTGTGTGTTTTTCACTCACATGTAAAAGAGGCCTTACACAATGGAGAAAATGGAGAAATTTTGTTCTTCAACTTCACCTGACAGTGTGTGTGCTCCGATTCTACAATCCCAAAGAATCAGAACCCACTAAGCTGACACTCCGATCAAACTCTGATCAGAGCATGCTTGATAATGACCTATTCTAGGTCGAAATGTCGCTACGTGTTCTGGTATGGCGGAATAAACAGGCTACAGATTTGCTTCACCTAATGGGGCGCTGTCTTTCTTTTTGAAAATATCCATTTGCCAAGTGGACTCCTTGGCTTGTGATGTGCAGCCCTGTTTTTTGAAAATGTTGCCCATGTCATCCTCTGGATTGAGGTTTTATTTAGGTGCTGTGGACATTCGTTTATATGAGAATCTAAGGTCATGTGACCCTGGTCTTATAAGGATATTTAGGATCTGATTCATACATTATGCTTTTCTTTGTCTTGTGGTATTTGTTAAAGTGTTTTGTGTCAAATTTTTCAAAACAGCGCACTCGGTTCATGAAGTTTGTACAAAAATTTGTTTTTGTGTTTTGTAACTTTTTTCTGCAAGAAGCTGCATAGTGTACTAAATTATTGAAAAATTTCAGACAAAAAAAATTGAGGGTACGTAAAAACCACTGCAGGGGTGGGGGGCTCACAAAAATCACAATTGATGAATTAGTCTCCGTTATGTTACAAATAGAAAAAACAGCAAACACAAAAAAGGCCTCTTTCAGATGTCAGTGATTCCGGTACGTATGTCGCCGTTTTTATATGTACCAGAGTCACTGACATACGCAGAGCCATTAAAATAAATAGGTCTGCGCACACATTAGTGATTTTTCAGGGATCGTGTGTCCATGTGGTGCACGTGTGTCCATGTGTTCTGCACGGAAACAAGTCTATTTTTCTCCGGCAGCACTGACGTCACACAGACCACACAGTGATGTGATCCGTGTGACGCGTACCGGAGGACAGACATATCTGTGAAATAAAAAGCTTTTTTATACTCACCTATTTTCAGCGATGCTGTTTCCGGCGCTGCTGTCTGCTGCTTCCAGGCCCGTTAATTATGCTCATGAATATTCACTGCACTGTGGCCCGGAAGTATCAGCAGTGCAGGAGACATCAGCGGCCGGAGACAGCAGCGGTGTGGAAAGGTGAGAATAAAGTTCCTAATCACGTGTGCCAAAATCACGGCACACGGAGGGACATACGCACCTTTAACATGTCAGTGAAAAACATGTTTCTTTTTCACAGACGTCTGAAACAGGCCTAAAATAGATTAAAAAAAAGAGTACAAATAAAAAGAGTAATATGGCACAAATTAAAAACTGGTGGAAAAAATGGCAAAAGTGTTACAAAAACCCCCCCACAAATGCACTAATGGATCGAGCCTTGGCAGACATTAACAGTCCCTTATATAAACTCACATGGGAAGCAGTTTTTTCGTTCATGGGATGACGGTACATGCACATATGGTATGTTTTTCCTCGCTTCTGTAGCATGTATGTTGGGGGAAGGTGTAGGAAGGTGTATGGGAATTATGCTCCTTGGCAGCCAATTCAGTCATTTCAGATTCCACCTGCAGCTATATGGAAGATTTCCAATAAAGGAATAATAATCAAAGTGTTTACATAAGAATCACTAATATTTTAATCATAGCAATTCTACATTGAGGCAAGAAGAGAAGATTGGGGAACATTAGGTTATTTGATGGTATTACGGGAACCCAATCCGGTGGAACCTTGATTGGTATTTTATTCTTCTAAAAGCTTTGTCGCAATTTCAGATCCATTTCCATAATACCGTACATAAAACATTAGCACATAATGAAGACATGATATAAATATTAATCTCTATATTCTGAAACATGACATTCAAGTTCATTAGTAATTGTGCTAATAAGGCAGGGGCCCATGTTGTCTCCATGATTTGTGAGCCATATGTCAGTGCCTTAGCTGAATGCAGGCGTTTTTTTCAGACAAGCGGTGTTTACCTAATATATTTCAAGGCAAATAAATAAAATTGTGGAAATAAAACACATTGTAACAGTAATTGAGATGCAAAGATCTAATTTAATGAAAGCGCGCTTGTCGTGTCAGCGAGACTGATGGTCGCTAACCTGTAATTACACATAATAAGTAGCGCTCGGCTGTCTTAGCCGGGGTTACGGGCTGGTTGGTGGCTGTTTTTCTGCACCTGCTCCTGCTAACATGAAGTTCAATAATAAACACTAACAATAGCTCATAGCTTATGCTATATCAGGGAGAGAGGGGGTAGAAAGATACAGAAATAGCATAAACAGATATCTTACAGAATAAGCAAATTAATCTTCATTTTATTTATTAGAAAGCTTCTGCATCAACTTCTTCATGGTTTTAACCCATTAACGTGCGACATTTCTTGTTTTTGCTCTTCCCTTTTTTATCCTTTTCTTCCAAGAAGCATAAATTAACCACTTTTTTTTATTTTCCACAATAATGTTTTTAGTTTTTTTTAGTCATTCTTATTCATTTTACTATGTAATGTATGGTAGAAAAAAACCCTACAATTTGGATGAATTGATGAGAAAATAGTTTTACAACATCTATTGTTCAGAAAAAATTGTCTGACCCAATTCATCAAGACTAGAGTTGAGCAAGTTTCTAACTATTCGTACTCGCTATACTCATATAACGAGTACCGTCTAATGCTCGCGTATTCATTCTGAATAGTGTGTGCAATGCAAGTCAGTGGGGAAAAACTCGCAATGTAACGAGTAAGGCCAGTTTCACACATCCGGCTTTTCGCTGGTTTGCCAGATTCGACGCACGCCAGTTCAGTGTATACAGTTCAATGGCAGCGCCGCAACTTCCGGGTCGCATGCTCAGGTCAAATGACAGTATGTGTCCGGCGCTTGTCGTGCTGCCATTGTACTGTACTGGCATGCGCCGAATCCAGCAAACCGGTGAAAAAACGGATGTGGGAAACTAGCCTAACCTGAATGCCATACTATTCACTACTCGCTCGAATAGTGTGAATTTGAGTTACTCATTGCATTGCGAGATTTTCCCCATTCATTTGTATTGCACATGCTATCTAGAACAAATATGCGAGTATTAGACAGTACTCGTCATGAGCATAGTGAGTACAAATAGGTAATCGCTCAACTCTAATCAAGACCATAGTTTTTCTCGTCGGTCTTGATGAGGGGGTTTAGAAGTCACATGCTCTTGATTCATGAAGAAATACATCTCTTCATGAATCTGGATTGTCTGACAATTAGTGTGCGCCTTCATGCGCCTGCGCCAATGTAAGGAGTTAGACTAGTTGCTGTCGCGTTCCTTTTCCTGAAGACACTAATCATGTTATTGTATTATTGTGCAGTGTAATGGGAATTGTGTTATATGTCTTTTGTAAATAATGAGACGTGATCTGTGATGGCATTGAAAGGGTGGCAAAATAAGCAGAGTTCATGGCCTGTGCCAACTGTAACACTTGCAGCCAGTATAGTGGCAGCAAGCAGGATTAGTGACCCTACTGGACCATAGGGGGACCCAAGCTTACCCTATATTGGGTTGTGCTTAACTAAGCACCCACTGTGAGGTGGATGCCAAGTACCGCTGCCAGGGTAGTGACCGGGACAGTAAAAGCCGACCCCCTAGGGCAGGAGATGGACTCAGGTATAGTCGGGTAAAGGTGGGGTGAGTGAGGCAGGCTAGACAGTCAGGTATGGACAGGAATGGTGGGAATGGCAGGAACAGGTGGGACAGGAGCTCAGGACCTGACAACTAGCTTGGTAGAAGGCTGGAGACTGAGTGACTAACTAGAAGCGTTGCACAGGCACCACCCCTAATTGGAGGGTGCCTTAAATACCCACGCGCACACCAGCCCTCCTTTTAAAGGGCCGATGTGCCATTTCCTGGAAATGCTTCTCAGCCATCGGCTGAAAAGCATTTCCAGGAAATGGCACATCGGCCCTCTAAAAGGAGAGCTGGTATGCGCGTGCATGTCTTAGGTGCACTCCCGGGAATCCTGTGCGGCATGTACAAGGCTTGGGAGGGAAATGAGGCAGCAGCACACATAGATAGCCAGCGGAGTATGAGGGAGGACGCGACCCGGCTGGGGTGGTGAGTAAGTCGTTGTTTCTGCAGAGATGCCAGTGCAACAATACCATTAGTTCTTACTAGAAAATCACCTGACAGATTTCCTTTAAGTGTGTTGGATTTTTTTTTAACATTTTCTCTACCATAAAACACTATTTCCTGTAGATAAAAATTTGCCCTGATTATGTGACAGCCAAATAGGTGCATGGCTTGTTACAAATAAAAGTTATGATAACTTAACTGTAAAGTGGGCTTTACACGCAACGACATCGAGACATCGTTGGGGTCATGGAATTCGTGACGCACATCCAGCCTCGTTAGCGACATCGTTGCGTGTGACACCGCAGGAACGACAGTTAACCATCAAAAATACTCACCATATCGTTGATCGTTGTCCAGTCGTTCCTATCCCGATTATCGTTGCTGTTGCAGGTACGATGTTGTTTCTCGTTCCTGCGGCAGCACACATCGCTACGTGTGACACCGCAGGAATGAGGAACAACATCGTACCTGCGGCCGCACGAAATGAGGAAGGAAGGAGGTGGGCGGGATGTTCATCCCGCTCATCTCCACCCCTCCGCTTCTATTGGACGGCCGCTTAGTGGCGTCGCTTAGAAAGGAGGCGGTTTGCTGGCCACAGCGACGTCACTAGGCAGGTAAGTATAGTGTGACGAGTGTTTTGCCCGTGACACAGAACCGACGGGGGCGGGTACGCTCACTAGCGATATCGCTGCGTTTAAAGCCCGCTTAACAAGTTGAGCTCATGTGTTTTTTGTCACATGACTGGTCCCATTTTTATTTCACTTCCATGACAACCAATTGTTTTTATTTCAAGGCCAATCAAACAAGAGGTAAAAAAGACTTTTGGTCTTGCTCTCATCTTTCTGCAATCCTGCAAAATCTCCTTCTGAAAATGAATGAAAGCATTAGAAATATAAGATATCTAATATATAAAGCTGAGTGTACGTGTATGTATGTGTGTTTGTATGTGTGTTTGTATGTGTGTATGTATGTCTGTTAAAGGAATCCGCATCGTCGCCTTTACCATCACGAAATTTTGTACAGCTGCCTCATTTTACTCAGGGAATGTCATAGACTGTTTTGAGGGGAAAATTTAACACCGCCCTTTACAGTTATTCACCAAAAACCTGCTTATATTAAAGTCAATGGAGCTGGGAACGGATCTGTTATTATAGACTCCTATTATGGACAGAAAAAGAGACACACAGAGAGACACACACACACACACACACAGAAACAAACACAGACACACACAGAGACACACACACACAGAAAGACACACAGAGACACACACAGAAAGGGACACGCACAGAAAGAGATGCACACACAGAAAGAGACGCACACACAGAAAGAGACGCACATAGAAGGAGGCGCACACAGAAAGAGACACGCACAAAGAAAGAGATGCGCACACAGAAAGGGACGCACACACAGAAGGAGACACACAGAAAGAGATGTACACACAGAAAGAGACACACACAGATAGAGACGCACACACAGAAACTGCTTGGATGTTTGAGGTAATATATTGGCTGTTTTGACAGTTATCCTGGATATTTATCAGGTGGCCTATTGCAACCAATCATGCGGTATGCTTCTATTTTGTTACAGGTCAAGGAGCTGTGATTGGTTGCTATAGGCAATGAAGGACATTCTTAGTATAAGAAGCTTATGCGTGAGTTAATATGATTTCACTGGTGAGAGGGGAGTGGAATAGAGGGAGACTTAATTACTATCCCGGGCAATGCTGGTTTCTACAGCTAGTTGCACAATCAAGCTTAACCATCCAGAATTATTTTCATTTATGCACTTCCAGGGATTGATTATTTTGTATAATTTTTTTTTTTTTTTAGGAAAGAAATGTTGCCAATAAAATGTGTATAATGATAGACATGGCTTCCATTGGCTAATAGTGTATTTAGCAGAATAAAGAGGGCTATGTTTTTCCCTACTCAGCAGCAATGTTTAACAGCTAGCAGATTCTTATAGCGCAGTTTTCCCCCTATCACACATTGATGACCTATTAATGTGAATTCCT